>NC_083428.1:42476316-42754766 GCF_020745735.1 Hemiscyllium ocellatum
ATGTATACTCTCCCAGTTTGATTGCTTTGTCATTTAATTTCCCCTTTTTAATCTTAGTTGTTATGTATCACAAGAGATGCACATAAACATTGTAAAATATTTTAAACAGGTAATGAGGTTTTTTTTGGATGACCACATGTTCATGTTGAGTGGAAGATAAGAGGCAGCTAGGACAACAGAACTCTGAAGTAGCAAATGGATGATATACCTTGCTCTGAATCCCACTCACTGATCATCCCTGTGCTTGCTCACCTTTACTGCTACTCTTGTGAAAATGTCTCAATTTTATAATCCTCACTTTTGTTTTCAAATCCTTCCATGCCCTCAGCCCCTCTTCACTCTCTCCCTGTAATCTGCCCCAGACTTAGCAGCCTGTGCGATCTCTGCGCTCCTCCAGTTCTGGCCTCCTGTGCATCCTCAGTTATAATCTTTGCACGTGGTGGTGATTATTTCTTCAACTGCCTTGACTTGATGCTCTGGAATTCCCTCGTTCTCAATTCACCTCTCTCTCTCCTCTTTTAAAATGCTCTGTAAAAACCCTCCTCTTTGTTCAAGCTTTGGCTTCATAATCTTCTTGCCTCCTTTTATGGCTTAATGTCAAAAATGACAAAAAATGTTTTATTGCTAACAATCCTGCTGAGTATATTTTGAATGTTTCACTGCTTTAAATGTATTCTTAATTTAAGTTATTGTTATTTACACATGAACATCTGTATATGGAACTCATATTCCATTAATAATGTATGTTTTGTATATTGTCCCCACTTATAATTCATATATTTAACTTAATCACATATATAATTGAGCAGTGAGATAAGAGCATATCCCATCCCCGGAATATCTGGCAGGTTATGATCTTAAAGATTGTGCTGTTCATCATCAGTTGACAGCTAACCTTGTGCAGACAGCAATTTTTCTTTTTAGGGACTCAAGTGGGACACAGTAAGCCTTCAACAGAAATAATTCACCTTTACAGAGGCACAGGAATGGAGGAAGGGAATGGGGTTGTCCTAGTGCTTTAGTAACACCACTGAATATAGAGGTTCCGGTGAGTTTAACAGCTGAACCTCTTTTGAGCTTTTTTTCCCTCCGTTTCTTGGTCGACAGCAGGCTAGGTTTTAAGGTTTGACAGGCAGTCTGATGGGAAGGCCTGTGTTTCTAGTTTGCAGCCAGTGGCAACAGTGTTTTGGGATGTCAGTACGCTCGTGACAGAGGTGAGTTGTTATTGGAAGTGAAAAAGGGGATTTCGAGCTTGGGGATTGTGGACAATGGTGGGAAAAAGATCAAAGGAAGGAGATAGATTAGCTTGGACCACAAGCAGTGCTGGAAAGGCACCTGATTGACCTTACCTTTCTAATATTCCTCAGAGCCATTGAATCCAATTGAGACACGCCATCTCATTAACATGTTTAAATGTTATTCCCAGTACTACGAGCTAGTGAGGGCAGGAATAGTAGACAAGAGCAGATGACTGCATGGCTGAGGAGCTGGTATATGGGAGAAGGATTCACACTTTTGGATCATTGGAAACTCTTTTGAGGTAGAAATGACCTGTACAAGAAGGACGGATTGCACTTAAATTAGAAGGGGACTAATTTACTAGCAGGGAGATTTGCTAGAGTTGCTTGGGGGGATTTAAACTAGTAAGGTAGGGTGTTGGGGGGGGGGGTGGGATTTAGCAGGGAGCGGTGCGCGTGAGACCCAGGGAGATTGTGAGGCAAGAGATCAATCTGAGACTGGTACAGTTGAGAACAGAAGCGAATCAAATAGTCAGGACAGGCAGGAACAAAGCAGAGAACAAGGTAAGTGTGATAAATTAAACTACATTTATTTCAATGCAAGAGGCCTAACAGGGAAGGCAGATAAACTCTGGACATGGTGAGGAACATGGGACTGGGATAGTGTAGCAGTTACAGAAACATGGACAGGATTGGCAGCTTAATGTTCCAGGGTACAAATGCTACAGGAAGGACAGAAAGGGAAGCAAGGGAGGAGGGGGAGTGGTGTTTTTGATAAGAGACAGCTGTCCTGAGAGGGGGTATCCCCAGAAGTACATCCAGGGAAGTTATTTGGTTGGAACTGAGAAATAAGAAAGGGATGATCACCTTATTGGGATTGTATTATAGACCCCCTAATAGTCAAAGGAAAATTGAGAAACAAATTCAAAAGGAGATCTCAGTTATCTATAAGAATCTATAAAAAGGGTGATTATGGTAGGGGATTTTAACTTTTCAAGCATAGACTGGGACTGCCATAGTGTTAAGGGTTTACAACATTTGTTAAATGTGTACAAGAAAATTTTCTGATTCAGTATGTGGATGTACCTACTAGAGAAGATGCAAACCTTGACCTACTCTTGTGAAAAATGGCAGGGCAGGTGACTGAGGTGGAAAGGCAAGGACTGATTAGGGATAGTCAGCATGGCTTTGTGCATAGTAAATCATGTCTCACAAACTTGATTGAGTTTTTTGAAGAAGTAACAAAGAGGATTGATGAGGGCAGAGCGGTAGACGTGATCTATACAGACTTCAGTAAGGCCGTCAACAAGGTTCCCCATGGGAGACTGGTTAGCAATGTTAGATCTCCCAGAATACAGAGAGAACTAACCATTTGGATACAGAACTGGCTCAGAGGCAGAAGACAGAGGGTGGTGGTGGAGGGTTGTTTTTCAGACTGGAGGCCTGTGACCAGTGGAGTGCCACGAGGATCGGTGCTGGGTTCTCTACTTTTTGTCATTTACATAAATGATTTGGATATGAGCATAAGAGGTACAGTTAGTAAGTTTGCAGATGACACCAAAATTGGAGGCATAGTGGACAGTGAAGAAGGTTACCTCAGATTACAACGGGATCTTGATCAGATGGGCCTGTGGGCTGAGAAGTGGCAGATGGAGTTTAATTTAAATAAATGCGAGGTGCAGCATTTTGGGAAAGCAAATTTAACAGGACTTGTACACTTAATGGTCGGGTCCTAGGGAGTTGTTGCTGAACAGAGAGACCTTGGAGTGTAGGTTCATAGCTCCTTGAAAGTGGAGTCTTAGGTAGATAGGATAGTGAAGAAGGCGTTTGGTATGCTTTCCTTTATTGGTCAGACTATTGAGCACAGGAGTTGGGAGGTCATGTTGTGGTTGGACGCTGTCGGAGAGTCTGTACTGAGGGAGTACCACACTGTTAGAGGATTTGGCCACTTTTGGAATATTGCGTGCAATTCTGGTTTCCTTCCTATCAGAAAGATATTGCAAAACTTGAAAGGGTTCAGAAAAGATTTCCAAGGATGTTGCCAGGGCTGTTCTGTCTGGAGCATTGGAGGCTGAGGGGTGATCTTAATGGAGTTTATAAAATCATGATAGGCATGGATAGGATAAATAGACAAGGTCTTTTTGCCTGGTGTGAGGAATCCAGAACTAGAAGGCATAGGTTTAGGGTGAGAGGAGAAAGATACACAAGAGACCTAAGGGGCAGTGTTTTCATGCAGAGCGTGGTACGTGTTTCGAATGAGCAGCCAAAGGAAGTGGTGAGGCTAGTACAATTGCGACATTTGAAAGGAATTTGAATGGCTATACGAATAGGAAGGGTTGGGAGGGGTGTGAGCCAGGTGCTCACAGGTGCGACCACATTGGGTTGGGATGTCTAGTCGGCGTGAACAAGTTGGACTGAAAGGTCTGTTTCCGTGCTGTACAACTCTATGACTCTGTGGAGTTTGCACATTCTCCCCATGTCTGTGTAGGTTTCCTCCAGGTGCCTCCCACAGTCCAAAGATGTGCATGTCAGGTGAATTGGCCACGCTAAGTTGCCCATAGTTTTAGGTACATTACACGGGAGTAAATGTAGGGGTATGGGTCTTGGTGAGGTTATTCTTCGGAGGGTCGGTGTGGACATGTTGGGCCAAAGGGCCTGTTTCCATAGTGTAGGGAATCTAATCTAATCTAATTTAAGTGGGGACCTGGTCAGTTGTTTGCTCTGCAAATCTCCCTATCAGAAATGGACACTGGTGTCGTGGGATATAGGTAAAGTAGTTTTGCTTCTGCAATCATATTTACTTATGCAAGGTAAATGAACTTGCACCAGTGTATAATTGTTTCAGCCAAAAGCTGAGTCAACAAGAATGGAAACTGTGTGAAGGAAATACATAATTGCTTTTATATTAGCTGAAATGTGCCTGTAAAGAATGCTAGATGTTACAAACAAATAGATAAGGTGCTGTGAAGGGAGGGGATTAAGCTAGACACGCCTGTACAAACAGTAGTTATAAGCATCTGTTTCCTGCTTCTGCAAAAACAAGAACTAGCCACAATCAAGAAGTCATGAGGTCATAAGGTCATAACAAGTAAAGGAGGATATACCTAACAATGGCCCACAGCAGGGTGTGGTCAAACGGCCTTGTGAGGCCAGAAATAAGCATTTTGTGACAGACAAGGCCGGATAAGGCAAGAGATAAACAGGAGTAATGGGCACCGGTCTTGGAGAGGTGGGAGATGTAAACAGAGGAGGAGCAATGGGAGGAGAGAATAGGAACCAAATTACATAAATATTGTGTACTAGCTGAATTCAGTGTGTGTGTGTCCCTGCCTTGTGGACAGTGGACACCACATCCTCTTGCAAGAGTAAAATAAATGGCACTACTGATTCAGATTTTGTCTCGGACTGAAATTATTGAAGTGAGTGAGCTTTGTTTCTCACAGTGGGAACTTAGGTTGAGGGTTCAGATTATAAAAAAAAATTAACCAATATCCTTAGCTCACTTCAACTCAATAGAGAGAATGAAATGGGCTTACAAATTTCTCCTTGTCTCTTGGAAAGTTGCTCAGATGGACAGATTGAGGGATGGGTACGAGTTACAGTATAATAGTGAAGGTAAAAATCACACAACACCAGGCTATAGTCCAACAGGTTTAATTGGAAGCACACTAGCTTTTGGAGCGACGCTCCTTCATCAAGTGATTGTGAAGGAGCGTCGCTCCGAAAGCTAGTGAGCTTCCAATTAAACCTGTTGGACTATAACCTGGTGTTGTGTGATTTTTAATTTTGTGCACCCCAGTCCAACACTGGCATCTCCAAATTATAATAGTGAAGGTTTTGATGTGTTATGGTGTTCATGGATTCCTTGCTCCCTCTCCTGGTGGGTCTTTTGAATGCACATTCTGTAGATATATGCCAGGATCTTTCTATGAATAACCTTTCAAGTGAATGTCAAATTGTAGAGATGGGAACAAAAGGGGGTAAGCTGTTGTTTGAACATCTCCCACTGGCTGACTTTCTATATCAGCAGCAGTTCATTTATATCATGCTTTTTATGGGCTAAAACATTCCAAGGCATCACACAAGGGCATGACCAAACAGATTTTGACACCAAGCTACATAAGGAGAAATTAAGAAAGTTGACAATAAAGTTTAGTCAAAGAAGTAGGTTTTAAGGAGGGTGTTAGAGGAAAGGAGAGTTCTTGAATGGTTTAGAGAGTATATTCCAGAGCTTAGGGAACTGAAGACACAGCCATCAACGATGGGAGGAGATTCCCAAAAGGCTAGAATGGAAAGGACAGCTGAAATTTAGCAAAACTCTGAGGTTTGAGGAATTACAAAAATCAGGAAAAGTGAAGCCATGAGGGGATCTGTAAACAGGCGTGAGTGTTTACAAATGAAACATTGCTGAACTCAATTCAGGTCAGTGAGCACAGGATGTTGAGTGATTAAGACTTTGCCCAGGACACAGGCCACAGGGTTTTGGATGGGCTTAATTTTAGGAGTTGAGAGACAGTCAAGGACTGCATTGGAATATGACAGTCAAATTTAGAGGTAACAAAGGCACAGAAAAAAGCTTCAGCAGGAGGTGAGCTGCGAAGAGGCCAGTGTCAAGCAATGATTCAGAGATGCAAGTATAAGAGTCTTGCTGATTCTTTGGATACCTAGTTTGAAAGCTTATCTCAACATTAAAAGTGACACAGAAGATGAAAACAATATAGTTCAGCTTCAGACAGTGGCCCAGGTGAAATAGTGGTATTATTGCTGGACTGTTGACCCAAGTAATGGTCTGAGGACACGGGTTTTAATATCACCACGGCATATGATAGCATTTGAATTCAACAAATATTTGGAATTAAGAGTCTAATGGTGATCATGATTGTATTGTCAAGAAAATCCCATCTGGTTCACTGATGTCCTTGAGGGAAGGAAACTGCCATCCTTACCTGGTCTGGCCTACATGTGACTCCAGACCCACAGCAATGCAGTTGACTCATTAGGGATGGGCAAAAAAAAATGCCAGCCTAGCCAGTGACACCCTCATCCCGAGAATGAATAAAAAAAAAACTGGAGAGTGGAATTTGTGATAGGGACCAAACACAATGGCTTCACTCTCACGAATGTCTTCTTGAAAGCATTCAGTACTGGATAGCAGAAGGTGGAGTCATAGCTGGATAGATTAGGAGAGCTGGTTGTGAAGTTGAGTTGGATATTGTCAGATGATCTCTGTGAGAGGCAGTAATAGGAAAGAGGCAGGGGCCATATCTTGAGAGACGCGAGAGGTATGAGCAAAAATAGAAGACGTTGTAGGTAATTCTTTGGGTGACAATTTAATAAATAAGAATGGGATTAGGTGAGAGCAGTTCCACTCAGCTGGACAATGTGGAGTGGTGTCGGAAAAGGATGATGTGACTGAATAGGCCAATTTCCCCTCTTGTCTTAAACCTATGTCTTCTAGTTTTGGACTCCCCTACCCTGGGGAAAATCTATTGAGAGAGGAGAAGAAACCATCTAAATTCCTCTCACATTTCTGCATTTATGTTAATGCAAGATCCTTCAACAAGTACTATCCATTCAAGGCATGTGGACATGCTGTGGACCAATTTTTATCTGACATCATAGAAGCCAGTGTTGAAAAAGAAAGTTCACCAATTTTATGTCAAGTGTTTCTATACGTTGTTATAGATTTTTCTTACCTATATTATGCTGCAGATGAATTAAAAGAATGGGAAAGATAGAATATAGAACAATACAGCGCAGAACAGGCCCTTCGGCCCTCAATGTTGCGCCAACCTATGAACTATTCTCAGCTCGTCCCCCTACACTATCCCAAAATCATCCATGTGCTTATCTAAGGATTGTTTAAATCTCCCTAATGTGGCTGAGTTGACTACATTAGCAGGTAGGGCATTCCACGCCCTTACCACTCCCTGCGTAAAGAACCTGCCTCTGACATCTGTCTTAAATCTACCACCCCTCAATTTGTAGTTATGCCCCCTCGTACAAGCTGACGTCATCATCCTAGGAAAAAATCTTTCACTGTCTATCCTATCATCTGGTCATATATTTATCCTATACTCTGGTCATCTTGTATGTCTCTATCAAATCTCCCCTTAGCCGCCTTCTTTTCAATAAGAACAGACACAAGTCTCTCAGCCTTTCCTCATAAGGCCTTCCCTCCAGACCAGGCAACAGCCTGGTAAATCTCCTCTGCACCTTTTCCAATGCTTCCACATCCTTCCTGTAATGGGGTGACCAGAACTGGACATAAGATTCTAAGTGTGACCGCACCAGCGTTTGTACAGTTGCAGCCTGATATTGCAGTTCCGGAACTCAATCCCTCTACGAATGAAACCTAACACACCATATGCCTTCCTAACAGCACTATCCACCTGAGTGGCAACTTGCAGAGATCTATGCACATGGACTCCAAAATCCCTCTGCACATTCACACTACCAAGAATCTTTCCATCGACCCAGTACTCTACCTTCCTGTAATTCTTCCCAAAGTGCATCACCTCACATTTAGCTGCATTGAACTCCATTTGCCACCTCTTAGCCCATTCTGCAGTTCATCCAAGTCCCCCCTGCAACCTGTAACATTCTTCCAAACTATCCACCACTCCACCGACTTTAGTGTCGTCTGCAAATTTACAAATCCATCTGCCTGTGCCTGTGTCAAAGTCATTTATAAAAATGACAAACAGCAGTGGTCCCAAAACAGATCCTTGTGGCACACCACTAGTAACTGGACTCCAGGCTGAATATTTTCCATCAGCCACCACTCGCTGCCTTCTTTCAGAAAGCCAGTTTCTAATCCAAACTGCTAAATCGCCCTCAATTCCGCATTTTTCTCCATCAGCCGACCATGTGGAACCTTATCAAAGGCTTTACTGAAGTCAATTTCTGGAATGGCAGGACTACCTCACACTGAAAGACTGGAGCGACTGGGCTTGTATACCCTTGAGATTAGAAGACTGAGAGGGGATCTGATTGAGACATACAAGTTTATTAAAGGATTGGACATTCTGGAGGCGGGAAACATGTTTCTGCTGATGGGTGAGTGCAGAACCAGAGGACACAGCTTAAAAATACGGGGTAGACCATTTAGGACAGAGATGAGGAGAAACTTCTTCACCCAGAGAGTGGTGGCTGTGTGGAATGCTCTGCCCCAGAAGACAGTGGAGGCCCAGTCTCTGGATTCATTTAAGAAAGAGTTGGATAGAGCTCTCGAGGATAGTGGAATCAAGGGTTATGGAGATAAGGCAGGAATAGGATACTGATTAAGGATGATCAGCCATGATCATATTGAATGGTGGTGCAGGCTCGAAGGGCAGAGTGGCCTACTCCTGTACCTATTGTCTATTGTCCATGTATACCACGTCAACTGCCCTACCCTCATCTACATGCTTGGTTACCTTCTCAAAAAACTCAATGAGATTTGTGAGACATGACCTGCCCTTGACGAAACCACATTGACTACCTGAAATCAAAATGTGGGCAAAATGCATGGGAAATGTTTTAAAAAGACATGACCTAAGTAATTCATTTGACAATGTATAATCAATGATTGTGAAGGGAAGAGAAAAGCTTTATCAAAGGGGTTACAATCCTGGAACTATCTCATCATAATGTAGTGGAGCTGATACTGCAGGGCGTGGGTAGCACAGTGTGGGTGGAGTTAGTTATAATGATAGATTGGAGATGGATCATAAGTCTGTAAAACATAGGGAGAGAATCAGTCCATTGGCTTACTCCACCATTCAATCAGATCATGGCTAATTTTCAACTCTACTTTCCTGTCTTTTCTCGTAACTCTGAAACAGTCAGTAATACAGAAGTATAAACTATTATCCCTCCTAATCTCTGTTCTAAATGGGTAAAACCTTATTCTGAGATTAGACCCTCTGCTTCTAGACAATGACAAACAGCATTTCCCCATCTGAAAGTTGTGAAGCTGGCTTCAGGAAGAACACAAGCTTGGAACCCATTTACCACCCCCTGGGAAAAAGAAAAGGAAATGATGTCACCACAGAAAATGACATCACCAACCCAAGGAAACCTAAACACACAAATGGAAAGTGGGCCATACCACCAGTGCTTCATCCGGAGGCTCACTGATGATGTTACCTAGTATGATGATGAAACGTCTGAAAACGAACCTTCCAGCTCAGCGAGCAAACCTACATCCATCCAGAACTTCAACCTGAACCACAAATCTTCTCAAAACTCAAGAACACAAGCATTTGTGTCATCCTCTGATAAATATAGAGGATGTGGCAAAAGCATTGCTGATAGATATCTCCAGCACACTTTTGTATTGCTGATACACAATTATAGTCTCACTGCAGAGCAGAGTGATTACTCATATATGGCTCTTAATATGGATATCCACTATGTAATGCCATTCAGACTTGTGGGAAAAGTAGCTTAGGATCTCTTAGGGGTGAGACTGAAAGTCTATCCTCCTAAAGTCTCTGGAATAATGTTTAACATATCGATGTAACTTATAAGTGGTTGCTAACATTGTTACAAAGCTGATTTATGTTTAATATTGTTTGGAGGGCTTGAGTTTTGAAGGATGGTATTTATTTTAAGTTTTGTGGAAACAATTTCGTCTTTACCATCGAAAGTTCACTGTAGACTTGAGTTTTCTTTTGAATAAGGCTCCCTGTGAACCACATGACTGATGATAACTGCTAGCTTTCCTGTAAACTGTTTCTGGGACTGGTTTTGAGCAGTGACTGGCTTGGACAGGTGTATCTTTTATTTGGTTCAATTTGAGGGAAGCCTCTCAAGAGTGAGATGAGTTGGAAGAAAGCTTGCTAAGAACAAGCTGCTCAGCTGATCACTCCCCTTTCTGAAAAGAAAGCCCTTCCATTGAGATCAAGGTGAAACTTAATTAGCCTTTTGAAAGAGTGATTGAAGAAACATCTCAAGTTCAAAGAAGATTTATTGGACTAATTAATCTTCCCAGGGAGTTTGGACACATGGTATTTAATACTCACAACAGACGGCAATTGATCTTTGTTGAGGTGAATAACCACTATCAATTAGATTATAAATAGTATAGGAGTTATCAGTCAGCCTGGCTTAACACCAGTTCTGGATTTTAACAGGGACAACTTCAAATCTCCCACTCAAGGTAGTTGCAGTCAGATCATCATGAAACACTTGGATGGAAGTGATAAAGCTTTCCTGACATCTAAATCCCTGGAGCACAATCCACAAATTTACAGAGTCAAATTTTTTGACTAACTTGAATAACGTGAAGCCATAGTTCTGTGATTCTAAGAGTTCCTAGTGTTCTTCTCAAAATTTATTTTTTCATTCATCTGGCAACAAAGATGTTGTCAAAGATTCCTCTGGAAGATCTAAAACAATTGGTGTCTCTGGAAGTAGGTAATTCAGAAGAATGTTGCGTGTATTTATTCAGGGTTAGATGAGGGAACCGAGACACACACCAGCCTTGACTTAATGTGGAATAAGACTGAGGGGCTGAATGGCCCTCTCCAGTTCTCATGTGCAATCGTGAAACACATGACACTCGATTCATTCCTTGTCAAATAAAATCCGAAAGGTTGATATGAAACTTTGCTGTGAAGATGGTAGGTGTTTGATTGCAATGTGGTCAGACTGCTGGACCAGTCATTCAGAAGCCCAAGCTAATACAATGTGGACATAGGTTTAAATCCCAGTAAGGCAGCTGGTGAATTTTAAATTCAATTGATAATTCTGGAATTGGAAGCTAATCCCAGTAACACTGACCATCCCATTGGGTTCACTGATGCCCTTCAGGGAAACCTGCCATCCTTACCTGGCCTGGTCTACATGTCGCTCCAGCTCCACAGCACTGTGAGTGCCTATTAAATACTCTCTGAGGTAGCCCTAGACAGTTCAAGGTTGGGCAACTAATGCCAGTCTTGCCAGTGTCATCCACTTTGCATGAAGGTGTAAAGAAAAATAATCAGTGTTATGATGATTACCGATGAAAGCAAATGAACTGAGCAGAGGCAGCTGTTACTTCCTAATTCTGGAACTATTAAAAAGGAACAAGACCAGTTTACGTCTAACAATAGCTGCCAAGCATTCAGAACAGCAAATGTGTGGCAGTGAAGGCTGGCACTCTCGCTATGAACCATCTGCGCTCCGCAATATCTCGTTCCCATTTTTGTGTTACAGCCAAGAGCAGTTTCACACCTGAATTGTACAAATATTTCAGAAATTTGTCAAAACCCAACGACATGTTTCTCAGGTGGTGAATGTGTCTTAATATCCGCACATTGCTTTGAAAGCAAATGCTCTTACCTGATCAGTACTGTGCCCAATTCACTCTCTTTATCTCTCCAGTTACAAACTCAATACCATCTGTCACCTCATCATACAGAATTTGAACATTGTTGAAAAGTGAGACATCTTGCTGAAGCTTTTCATTTTGCAGTCATCAGGACAAACGCGTACAGTGCAGATTCATGGAGGCAGAGGTGAGTTTGGGCTGGTGTAGTACCCGGGTCATCGATGGTGTGCACTGGCGAGGTCCAGTGAGGCTTCATAGTGGTGTTGGTGGAGGCGAGATGGCGTCGAAGAGTGGCAATGTTCATTTCAGCGGGGGTGGCAAAGGGGACTGAATGCCAGGTCACGTAGCTATGGCCCACAATGGAGCACTTAACAAATTCAATGTTTTGATTTATTTTTCTGTGTTTTATGATGGCGCCGCAGAATGGTAACGCAATACAACACTTTTCACTGGGCTTTGGAGCAAGATACAGGTGACAATAAATTTTGAAAAGGGCAATCTGATGCCATGTTGAAGGGAGCACATGAAGGTGGTATGTTGACTCATGGTTAGCACTGCTAACTCACAGAGCCAGGGACCTGGGTTTGATTCCAGCCTAGGGCGACTGTGTGGAGTTTGCATGTTCTCCCTCTGTCTGTGTGGGTTTCCTCGGGTGCTCCGGTTTCCTCCCACAGTCCAAAGATGTGCAGGTTCAGTGTATTAGCCATGTGAAATTGCCCCATAATGTTCAGTGATGTGCAGGCTAAGTGAGTTGGCTATGGGATATGCAGGGTTACAGAGATAGGATGGATTGCTCTTGGGAAGGTCACTGCAGACTTGATGAGCTGAATGGCCTCTATCTCTGCTGTAGGGATTTTATAATGGATGCTTCAGTGAGGCAATTATTGTTCAGTTCTATAAGTTGGTGATTGCCTTTGAGGCTTCCTTCCCTCATTTTCCAACTTCCTGCAGCTTTTTATGAATGCTTTATTGACAATTGTATTTTACAGTGAATAATACAGTAAACTACAGTGAAAAGCTTCAATTGTCGCCACAATCCTGCGCCATTTTGAACAGCTTGAGAATAAAAAGAACAAACGATATAGCTGAAAGAAAGACCATCCTCATTCCGCCAGCTCTGCTGTGAGTCCTGTGCTGTCACCCCTCCTCCATTACCTCGCCACCACCTGCGCTGGACACACCACGTTGGAGTCATCATTCTTCAGGTGCTATCTCTGCGCCACTGAGCCCACATAGTCTCCAATGTCGGGACCCGTGCTGGGCCCACACTTGTCCTGCTGCTGGGAGTCCCTGGCTCCGTGTCTACCATAACCAGCAGTTCCTGTCTCTGCTGCCAAGTGAGGCAGTCACTGCCTCATGATGAGTCCCACTCGGCTGCCCTCCTCCATGATGTGCCTCAGCAGGAAGATAAGGACAAAGAAAAAGAAAAAAAAGATGAAAAGGGTGAGGAATTGGTCAGACTGGAACGGCTGGGCCCAGGACCCTGAACACTGCCTGCTTTGCTGTGGCCACCATCTCATGAAATCTCTCCATTGTGGAAACAGGCCATTTGGCCCAACAAGTCCACACCGACCCTCTCAAGAGTAACCCAACCAGACCCATTCCCTTACATTTACCCCTGACTGATGCACCCTACCTGTACATCCCTGAACACTATGGGTAATTTAGCATGGCCAATTGACCTAACCTGTACATCTTTGTTCTGTGGGAGGAAACCGGAACACCCAGAGGAAACCCATGCAGACACAGGGAGAATGTGCAAACTCCACACAGCT
Source organism: Hemiscyllium ocellatum (assembly GCF_020745735.1). Taxonomy (NCBI): domain Eukaryota; kingdom Metazoa; phylum Chordata; class Chondrichthyes; order Orectolobiformes; family Hemiscylliidae; genus Hemiscyllium; species Hemiscyllium ocellatum. The sequence continues at coordinate 42,489,627 of NC_083428.1, forward strand.
GAGGCCGGAATCGAACCCAGGTCCCTGGCACTGTGAGGCAGCAGTGCTAACCACTGAGCCACCATGCAGCATTAGTGAGAAAGCGTAGCCTCCATTTTTTGTTAGATGAACAGGCAAAAGAATTTGATTCCAAAGCTCTTACATCCTCATCAAATGCTGTAACAGAACTCAGTTAACTTCAGTGCCAGTGTCAACGGGATGTTGCTTGTTGCTGAGTTTTGACTTTGCTGCTGGACCTTCCCAGTTGCAGTGGCAGACATGGGTCAGTCAGGAGAAATCACACTGAGATGGCTGGCATCATCTCCCCCAGTGGAGAGAAAAACAACACATCCCAGGAGGCACTCAGGCAACACACCTGAAACATTCAGAACCTGAGGGAGAGGACAACAGGAACATATCGTCCAGTGAGAAGAATTAAGCTGTGGTCAAACTAAAGAAATAATTGCCTAATCTGGGATGGCTGATCTAAAAAGGATACTAATTCGGAGAGAGACTACACATCCTGTCAGCAAGCTAACTAACAGAAGCTTGTTCAAATTTGACTGTAACCTGCACAGCTCCCTGCTGTTTTATTTACCTACAGAGTTGCTTGACATCTCGGAGCATTGAATGCTGTCACTTGGAGCAGAGCGAAGGCTACCTGGTTGCTGAGCTGTCGGTGATATTCTGCAAACTGTGGCCTCCCAGTTTTGAAGAGGGGCTAGATTGTTGGGGGATGGGGTCTGATGCTGCAGCAATCTGCAGTGTACCAGGGAGACGGAGCCACCGGTATCCCTGAAGGAGAGGCTGGACTCTGATCCTGGCTGGGCAAAGAGGTGTAGCAGCAGGAGGACGTTCTCTCGGGAAGGGAACAGTATCTATCAGGAGCTGCATGGCCATCAGACACCTGCAGTCGGTTATGAAACGGATTTGTCTCTGTGCTGCCTCTCTGTCAGTATGTTTGCTTTCTCTCTCTCTCCTGTCTATTTGCATCCTGCTCACATTGCGGTGTAGTTAAATAGCACAGATGCTGCATTGCATTTGTTCAAACAAGCATGTTTAAAAATCCACTCATGGTCTGCTCATTCATTCATTAACTGTAGGTGTCGTGGGGTCATTGCTGGGCACCTTCTGCACTTAATTACTGTGAAAGCAAGTCTATCAGTGCTTTTTTAAAAAAAAAAGTCAGCTTTGTGTGAGTCTGATTTTACATCTCCTTGAGCCAGCAGGAGGGTCCTTGGCTGTGTTTGTTTACCGAGCCAGGGGCAAAGCGCTGCTTTTGTTGCGCTGGAGGACAGCGTGAGGGGACAGGCCTCAAGGTTACTTCAGGCAGATAGTGTATTGAACAGAACTGCTGGTGTCCATGAGATCCACACTCTAGCTATCTAAAACACTGAGCTAACCGTATGGTTTTACATACCTCCACATAAAACAAAAAAGAAGTAACAGTGATTTACGAAAAATGCTTTTGTTGTACTTTTGTTAGGCGTGCACAGACAGAAACTACCTATGGATTACCAGCTCTGAACAGACAAATTCCATTGGAATTGTTGTTTCCACCTACTATATCTTGTGATATTACAGAGGTCTTTTATTAGACGTGACATTAATACTCAAAACATCCATCTACATAGATCAAATCTCTCTCTCTGTCTAGATGAATAAAATAAGAACTTGCATTTCTGTAGCACTCTTTGCCATTGGTTAGCTCAGTTGGCAGGGCTGCCGGTTTGTGATTCCATCGGTGTGGGTTCAATTCATGCATTGGCTGAGGTTACCTCTTCCCTTGCCTGGGGTGTGGTGACCCTTAGGTTAAACCACCTCTCTCTAATGAGATTGTAACCCTATGGTCTGGTAAGACTATGGCCATATTACCTTCAGATCAATGTCACAAAATATTGTAATGAAGTTGAAAGTGTTTATGGTCCTGTTAAGAGAGAGGAGTTGCTTTTCTGAGCTAAGAGATTTTGACAGTACATGTGATCTGTGGTTAGCTGGCAGAGTTACCGAGAGTACTGAGAATTGAAAGTATGTAACAACTAGCGGTAGGGTTATTAACATTAGCTTGCGTCGGTTGTTATTTTTTAAATAAATGTGACCGGATTTGAATTTAACCAATTAATTTAAAATAAGCCCAGGATACCAAAAAACAATTGAATTTAAATTTGATTGTATTGACAACATCAATACAGAACAAAAGATGGCAGGAGTAATGGGGTTTATAAAGTAGGGTATTTTGAAAATTGTTGAGAACTAATTGCCCATCTAATATGAAAAGCTCTCAAAGAAATCTCTAAGAAGGCACCATCTATTTAAAAGGCATTTGATAGCTGAAAATACTCGCAGTAAAAAATGAGAAGACAGCAGATTTGGGAAATAGAGGAAGGAAGGCTGAAGGAAGAGGAGATGATCATCTGTGTGGACTTTAAGTGCTAATTTACCTTTATTAATTGTGTTATTCGAATAGCATATTAATAGAATTGTGGTCAGCTAAGGGATAGTGGTCAGAGGCATGAGTGTTTGGGTTGTTAATAGTTTTTTTTAGTGTTCACTATTAGGGTTAAATAAATACTTTTTTTTGCTTTTTATTTATACAGTGAAAATCAGGGATCTTCTTTCATTCTCACAGTTTTAACAGATTGCGAGGCGAAGAGGTCTTCTCTGGGTGTTTTAGTTTAATTAGCAGAGGGGTTTGACCTCTGTGTCATAGCAATATCCCAAAGTTAAGTACAGTATTTTTGAGTGTGTTAACTATTATGATATAGCAGAAGAAAGTGAGGACTGCAGACACTGGAATTCAGAGTTGAGAGTGTGGTGCTGAAAAAGCAGAGCAGTTCAGGCAGCATCCAAGGAGCAGGAAAATTGACATTTCGGGCAAAAGCCCTTCATCAGGAATGAGGTTCAGGCCTCATAAAGGACACTGTGACCATGCCCAGAAAACTTGTTATTTTTTGTGATGTTCATTTAGAATTAGTCAGGACACCAGGTAAATAAAATACATACATATATGGTAAGTTTCTGCTAAACCTTGCCTCTGTCAGTATTATTTCACTTTAACCTTGCTCATATAATTTGTGCTATTTAGCTGTGCTGTGCTGTGCTGTGCTGCCACATTCACCATAATGTTTTCCACAGATTTCCTGTTCTGTAGCCTGAACAATGTGGGCATGATGTGCTCCCGAGTACTGTAGGTGTCAGTACACTTCTTCCCTCTGTTCCTGTCCTCAGTTCCACTCTCGCCCTCCTACTCTTTATTGTCACCTTTAATCATCTTTGGGGCTTGTTGTCACCAAAGGGGACTTGTTCAGTTGATTCTTCTTGGACTCTTAGTTTGCACTCAGCTGCCACTTGCACCAACTTGTAATTTAAACTTGTACTGTTTTAACTTATTTTTTTTTCTGCTGAGTATGATCATCTAGAGCCTAAGCAAAGTTTTTTTTGTATTTAATTATGTATTTCAGTTTACAACGTATCCAACTAGAATTTCACAGTACATGTGTGGTACTTATGGTACAGTACATAATTTCAGCTTATACATTTGTTTTTGCACATTGGTAGCTAACTCTGCCGGTGACATGAAAATAGATAGAAAGCAAGTCGTGAAGAGGAGCCTAGAAAGGGATGCTGATTGGTTTACATGAGTGGGCAAAAATCTGGCAGATGGAGTGTAATATGGGAAAACGTAAAATTGACAATTATAGCAGAAAAAGTAATAAAAGCATGTTATCTAAATGGTAAGAGTCATAGAGTCAGACAACATGGAAACAGACCCTCCAGTCCAACCAGTCCATGCCAAACATAATCCCAAATTAAACTAGTCCCACTCGCCTGCTCTTGGCCCATATCCCTTCAAAGCTTTCCTATTCATGTACTTACCTAAATGTCCTTTTAATGCTGTAACTGTGCCCACACCCACCACTTCCTCAGGAAGTTCATTCCACATACGAACGACCCTCTGTGTAAAAAGAATTGCCTCTCTTTTTTTAAAATCTCTCTCCTCTCACCTTAAAAATGTGCCCCCTAGTCCTGAAACCCCAATCTAAGGAAAATATACCTACCATTAACCCTATCTATACCCCTCATGATTTTGTAAACCTCTGTAAGGTCACCTCTCAACCTTCTACATTTCAGTGGAAAAAAAGTCCCAGCCCTGAAGAGAACTGAAATGCAGAGGGATCTGGGCATCCTGGTACATAAACCATGGAGTGTTAGGGCACAGGCACAACTAGAAATCAGGAAAACTGATAGAATGTTGTGGTTTATTGTGAAGGTAATTTAGTGCAAGAGTAGTGAGGTTGTATCTCTACTATAACGAAGGCATTGGTGAGACCCTATCTGTAGTACTGTGTACAGTACTGACCACTAGACTTATAGAAAGCTAGTAATGTGCTGAAAGCAGTTCAAGGTTTATTATACTAAAACCTGGAATGAATGGATTGCCTGATGAGGAAAGGGTAGGTAGGAAAGGCCTGTACCCTCTGGAGTCTAGAAGAGTCAGAAGTGACTTAATTGAAAGATCTAAAATGCTGTGGGGACATGTCTGGGTGGATCTTGAAGGGATGCTTCCTCTTGTAGAAGAATCTAGAACACGGTCATTGTTTAAAAATAAGGGTCACCCGTTAAAGACACAGATGAGGACTTTTTCTTTCTCCTATAGGGCTATGAGTCTTTGGGACTTCCTTCCTCAAAAAGCAACATATGCAGAATCTTTAAATATTTTTAAGACAAAAATATAAAGATTCATGGTTTGCACTGCTGCTTCACAGCACCAAGGACCCGGGTTAGTTCCAGACTCAAGCAACTGTCTGTATGGAGTTTGTACATTCTCCCCATGTCTGCACGGGTTTACTTCAGGTGCTCCAGTTTCCATCCACACTCCAAAGATGGGGAGGTTAGGTGGATTAGCCAAGCTAGATTTCCCATATTGTCCAGGGGATAGGTGGGGTAGCCATGGGGAAATACGGGTTAGGGAGTGTGGATTTGGTTGGGATACACTTTTTGGAGGGTCAATGTGGACTTGATTGGCTGAATAGCCTGCTTCCATACTATAGATTCAATGATTACCAAGGGAGCGTCCAAGATGTAGAGTTGAGGTTTAAACCAGATTAGCCGTGTGTGTATTGAATGGCAGAACGAGCTTGAAGGGCCGAGTGACATTCTTTTTGTCTTCATTTGTATGTTATATGTAAATGTTCAATGGAACCTAACTCAGCCTGTAATATTCATTCCTAAGGGAGCCTATGATTCAGTTGCTTAAAATCAGTTTTCAAAACTCAGCTCTCACTTTAATTGAAAAGTTATAATAGTGCTATAAAGTCTTTAATTTTATCCATAAACAGCTAATAAGGTACAGTGTTTCTGACTCAGGTGAGTGCCATTACCTGAGAGCTGATGAATAGTGCCGAGATAGGATTTGTTAAGAGTGTGCTCGGTCTGACAGCATTGCCAAGCATTAAATTCCTCTTAATAGCTGGAAGCAACTGCCATCTTGAAATTGATGATATTGGATCAATGGTACAGCAAAACGTAACCAGTACATTAGAAGAGCTATCTGAACACAAAAGAGACCAGAAAGCACTGATTTCATAGTCATGTCTCCCACTCCTAAGGCCTCTTTTTAATAGATGTACCATAGAAAACATTCTATCCAGATGCATCACAGCCTGGTATGGCAATTGCTCTGCCCAGGACCATAAGAAACTACATAGAGTTGTGAACATAGCCCAGTACATCCGTAAGCTGACCTTCCATTCATTAACTCCATCTATACGTCTTGCTGCATCAGGAAAGCAGTCAACATAGTCAAAGACCCTTCCTAAGCCAGTTATAACCTTTTCCAACCTCTTCCATTGGCAGAATATACAAAAGCATAAACACACAGACTAACAAATTCAAGAACAGCTTTTCCCTGCTGTTACCAGGCTTCTGAATGGACCTGTCAATTTTAAATGCAAATATTGATCTCACTCTTTATGCACATTCTCTGTGGCCATAACACCTTCTCTGTTCTATTACCCAAATGCACTTCATATGTGAAGATCTACCAATAAACTGCGTGCAAAACAAAACTTTTCACTGTACCTAGGTACAAGTGGCAATAATAAATCAAATCAAATTGAAAATCCTGACATATGCCCTACTCAGTCCATAACTGAAAGACGGTCACAGGCCTAAAGCAGACACATAGCATCCTGGATTGAGCTGCAATTTCTTCTCCTGTTTGCCTGCCTTCTTTCAGACCTCAATGGAACCCAAACATCCTGCCCTATGTTTCAAAAGTGGTTAATTGTGATGTTCTGAGGCGACAGGGGCTATAGAAATTCAAACCTCTCTTTAATTTTTGCAGAGCCAGGACTGGAGTAAGTATGATGAGAAACTGTTACAAGCTGTGAATGGCAGTGACCCTGAAAAGGTGGCTTCCCTCCTCAACAAAAGGACTCTTCTCACGACGAAGCTCGACACGGAGGGGCGATCAGCGTGAGTGCCCAAGTGTCTTTCTCTATTTGATTTTTGGGCTACTTGGCCGTCAGTGATAAAAAGCTGGAAGGTGAACTTGCTGTTTCAGAAAGGAAAGAAAACAGAAGAAGACTCAGCTTTATTTGTGCTTTCCGATCTCAAAATCATCCCAGCGGAAGTTTCCTATAATTTTATCAGTGAGCCATTCATGAGGGAAATAAACACAGCAGATAAAAATCTAGCCAATTGTGATACATAGTGGGTATGTTGGGTTCATGGTCATATACACTGTTTAGCCATTATCTCACCTCTGTTGGTAAAGGTTAGTCTAGCAACGCTCTTTTACCTTGCGAAAGGTGGACCCATGTAGCACTTTGGGACCCATTCCTATTATCTATTGGCTGAGAAATATTTGAGCCCACTTGCGTTTGTGCCACATTCTGGTGCTCTGCACCAGGAGCACCTCAGTCAGAACTAGCAGCCAGATTCCCAGAAGACTGACACTGTTTGGCATGCAATATTATAATTCAGGTAACAAGACAACAGGGAGGCTGGTTACACTGGTCACTCGATCCACACCAGCACCTTTTGTGTGAAGAACCTAATGCTTGTCTGTTCTCTGTGAGCTGATGATGAGTCTGCAGCCAGGTCAAGGCCAAGGGGTGTAATTTTATGTGGCGATGTGACTGCTTGAGACAGAGATTTACCTCCTGAGTCTTAGTTAAAAGATGCGTTGTTGTATCATGAGTACCCTCAAGTGTGAGTTCCTCTGTTGTGTAATGAGGGTCTGTGTTGCTGTAAAATGCAAGTTTATTGATTATTCTTCCATGAAGTTGAACATGGATGGCTAGGCCAGCATTTTTTAATTTTAAAAAAAAAAATTTTTATGAAGAAAGTATATATGCATGGTCACAAACAGCGTTCTGTTCTGTTCAGCAGCATATCAAGGAAACAAGCAAACATTGGAGTTTGACTCTATCCAAAAAAACCAAGGAACTCTCTTACATATGCAAAACTATATTTACTTACATTTGAGGCATCAGAAGTGTCCGATAACTGAATGGCCATATATCTTCAGCAGGGCGACCTTAGATAGTGGTCTTTCCCCACTGTGCCTGAGTGGCAGCTGCCCCAAGCTTTAATGCATCCCTCAGCACATAGTCCTGGACCTTGGAATGTGCCAGGCTACAACACTTGGTCAAGATCAACGCCTTGTTCTGGAGGACCAACAAGTTTCAGTAGCATTTATTCTCCATCCCTAATTCCCATTAAAAAGGTGCTAGGCAGCTGTTTTTTTTTGAATGGCTACAGTTATTGTCTTGTATGTAGGCACACTGTAAGGTTGTCGTGGCTTGATTCAACTGAATGACTCATTAGTCATTTTCAGAGTCAACCACATTTCTCTGAGTTTGGTTTCACATGTTTTCAGACCGGGTAGGAATGGCACATTTCCTTACCAAAAGGGGAATTAGTGAACCAGATGGGTTTTTGAAAAATTGCATACTCATTGACAGACCAGCTTTGAATTCTAGTTTTATTAATTGAATAATAAGATTTGAACTTATGCTTCCAGAGCCTATGAATTGATAGCCCAGTGTCATTACAATCCTGCCACTACTTCCCTGGAAAAAAACATGGCTCATCGTACATCTTTTCCCCATTGAAGCAAAAAAGGAGAGCTGTAAACTGCACTGCTATCCCCCATTATCCCCAATCTTACAAATTAAAACCAACTTCCACTGTGTGTGACATTAACAACAGACACAAGAGTGCGCTTGTTTAAATTCTGTTGACTATTTTTGAGCAGGGGTATTTAAACCCAGAGTAAAGAAGTTGCAACATGTATTAAAATAGATGATAGTGGAATGCTAAATAGGTAGGATGGGGTTAATGTTAGCCCCTAGTGACAGAATAATGAAGAATTTAAAAATCACAAAACACATGCCCAATCCATGCACTTGCAGGTGATGTAATGTGCTGCTCTCAAGAGACATAGCCATAGAGATGTACAGCATGGAAACAGACCCTTCGGTCCAACCCATCCATGTCGACCAGCTATCCCAACCCAATCTATTCCCACTTGCCAGCACCCGGCCCATATCCCTCCAAACCCTTCCTATTCATATATCCATCTAAATGCCTCTTAAATGTTGCAATTGTACCAGCCTCCACCACTTCCTCTTGCAGCTCATTCCATACACGTACCACCCTCTGTGTGAAAACGTTGCCCCGTAGGTCTCTTTTATATCTTTCCCCTCTCACCCTAAACCTATGCCCTCTAGTTCTGGACTCTCTGACCCCAGGGAAAAGACTGCCTATTGACCCTATCCATGCCCCTCATAATTTTGTAAACCTCTATAAGGTCACTCCTCAGCTTCTGACGCGCCAGGGAAAACAGTCCCAGACTGTTCAGCCTCTCCTTATAGCTCAAATTCTCCAACCCTGGCAACATCCTCATAAATCTTTTCTGAACCCTTTCAAGTTTCACAACATCTTTCCGATAGGAAGGAGACCAGAATTGCACGCAATATTCCAACAGTAACCTAACCAACGTCCTGTTCAGCCACAACATGACCTCCCAACTCCTGTATTCAATACTCTGACCAATAAAGGAAAGCATACCAAACGCCTTCTTCACTATCCTATCGACCTGCGACTCCACTTTCAAGGAGCTTGAACTTGCACTCCAAGGTCTCTTTGTTCAGCAACACTCCCCAAGACCTTACCATTAAGTGTATAAGTCCTGCTAAGATTTGTTTTCCCAAAATGCAGCACCTCGCATTTATCGGAATGAAACTCCATCTGCCACTTCTCAGCCCATTGGCCCATCTGGTGTTGATCCTGTTGTAATCTGAGGTAACCCTCTTCGCTGTCCACCACACCTCCAATTTTGGTGTCATCTGCAAACTTACTAACTGTACCTCTTATGTTCGCATTCAAATGATTTGTGTAAATGACAAAAAGTAAAGGACCCAGCACCGATCCTTGTGGCACTCCACTGATCACAGGCCTCCAGTCTGAAAAACAACCCTCTACCACCACCCTCTGTTTTCTACCTTTGAGCTGGTTCTGTATCCAAATGGCTAGTTCTCCCTTTATTCCGTGAGATCTAACTGAAATCCATATAGATCTCATCTGCCCTCTTCAGTCCTCTTTGTTATTTCCTCAAAAGACTCAATCAAGTTTGTGATAAATGATTTACCATGCACAAAGCCATGTTGACTATCCCTAATCAGTCCTTGCCTTTCCAAATACATGTACACCCTGTCCTCAGGATTCCCTCCAACAACTTGCCCCACCACCGACATCAGGCTCACCAGTCTATTGTTCCCTGGCTTGTCCTTACCACCCTTCTTAAACAGTGGCACCACGTTAGCCAACCTCCAGTCTTCCGACACCTCATCTGTGACTATCGATGATACAAATATCTCAGCAAGAGGCCCAGCAATCACTTATCTAGCTTCCCACAAAGTCCTAGGGTACACCTGATCAGGTCCTAGCAACTTATCCACCTTTATACATTTCAAGACATCCAGCACTACCTCCTCTGTAATATGGACATTTTTCAAGATGTCACCATCTATTTCCCTAGTCTATATCTTCCATATCCTTTTCCACAGTAAATACTGATGCAAAATACCTGTTTAGTATCTGCCCCATTTTCGGCGGCTCCACACAAAGGCCGCCTTGCTGATCTTTGAGGGGCCCTATTTCCTCCCTAGTTACCCTTTTGTCCTTAATGTATTTGTAAATATTCTTTGGATTCTCCTTAATTTTATTTGCCAAAGCTATCTCATGTCCTCTTTTTGCCCTCCTGATTTCCCTCTTAAGTATACTCCTACTGTCTTTATACTCTTAAGGATTCACTCGATCTATCTTGTCTATACCTTACATATGCTTCCTTCTTTTTCTTAATCAAACCCTCAATTTCTTTAGTCATCCAGCATTCCCTATACCCAACAACCACCGAAAGCAAGACCTAGACACCATCCAGGTGGGTCAATAAGTGCCACGTAACATGTGCATGACACAAATGTCAAGCAATGATCATCTCCAACAAGAGAGAATTGAACCACCTACTGTTAACTTTCAATAACATTACTATAATTGGATTCCCCACCATTCACATTCTAGGGTTACCATTGACCGGAACTTTATCTGGACCAGCCTTATAAATCCTGTGCCTACAAAAGTTATCAAACAACTGGGCATTCTATGGTGACAAATTCATCTCCTGACTCCCTAGTTTCTGTTTGCTATCTACAAGGCACAGGTCAAGGGTGTGATGGAATCTCTTCACTTGCCTGGTTGTGCGCAGTTCCAACAGCATTCAAGAAGCATGATGCCATCCATCAGGACAAGCCAGCCCATTTGATCAGCACTCCATTTGTCATTGATCTACAGTAGCAGCTGTATGTACCATCTTCAACATGCACTGCAGTAATTCACCAAGACCCCGTGACAGCACCTTCCTGTACTGTCTTGTACAAGGGCAATAGATAATGGGAGCACCACCATCTGCAAGTTTCCCTCCAAGCCACTGACCATCCTGACTTACAATAATGTTTCTGTTCCTTCACTGTTGCTTTGCCAAAATGCTGGATCTCCCTGCTTAGTGCTACAATGGGTGTTCCAACATTGCAAGGACAACAATGGTTCAAGAAGGCAGCTCACCACCACTTTTTCAAGAGCAATTAGGGATGGGAAGTAAATGCTGGCTTGAAAGTACCAGATATGTTCTGTGAATGAATAATTTAAAGAAACTATATTTTGCTACACTTCATTCACATTTAATTATTGTCATATTTATATCAGGTATTGCCCTTTACACAAATTTAGGATTGCTGAAGTTGTTCTCCTCTAAGTAAAGATTAAGGGGATATTTTATAAATGGGTACTGAGTCACTGCAACCTTGACAAAGTCCTGACATGTTTCATAAAGCATGGAGTCCAAATTGAATACCATACTCCAAAGAGGCCTAGCCAGTGTTTGATGCTTTTATACATGCTGTGTCTGCCAGTAATTGAGCAGCTTGGCTCATCTCTACCTCAGGTACCACCTGGCAGCAATGAAGGGCTATGTGGACTGTCTGGACGTCATCTTGGCACATGGAGTGGACATCAATGCCTTGGACGGCTCAGGTAAACACTTCCTACTCCAAGGCGAGGTGGAGCTGTAGGATTTGGATGGTGTGGGAGGTGTTCATCTTCTGAGGGGGGACAGAGTGGAGCCTCCATGGCACTACCAGAATGTTTACAAGTTTCTCTCAAGTCACTACAAGTTTATGTCCCAAGTTCTGTTAGTTCCTAGGGAGCATCCTGAGCAAATCATATTTCCTATTGTGCAAGTCCCTGTCATATAACATCTTTGTGACTGCTGCTTCGATGTAGCAGTGGCCAAATTGATTGTCTTACTCTGTTGTGTGTACTTCTTGGCCAGTGACCTGTTGATTGCTGGATGCTATTTCTCGAGCTTGAAACTGGAGGTCATAAATTTGGGGCCTGGGCAGATTGCCTTTTCTCGTGAGGTGACTTGTGTCACTTGCTAACTGCCTTGTTATGGGTGAGACTTCCCAGCCAGCCTCATTTCCTGACACGATAAAGATGGATTAATTAGCGGGAGGTGGGCACCCATTGGCAGCCGAAGGAGGTAACGCCATGACAGGCCTTCCCTATCTGTATAGATGGAGCTGCACCCTGTCAAGGGATCTTTTCCTTCTTCCCACACCTCATCACTCCCCAGCACAGTGGTGACCTGACTTCTGTTTCTTAGGTTCAGATCAGAGTGGTGCTGGAAAGGCACAGCAGGTCAGGCAGCATCCGAGGAGCAGGAAAATCGGCGTTTCTGGCAAAAGCCCTTCATCGGGAAACTTCTATTTCTGTCTTTTTATGAAAGTTTTTAAAAGGTTGTATGCCTTCCCAGTTACCACTGCATCCTATTATTGGCAGTTCAGTTTCTGGAGTCTGCCCACTGCCCTGCAATTGGACAGAAGCCCATCTTCTTGCTTAGCATTTGCGCCTGTGAAAATCTTAACTGAAGTTTTCCCTTACGTTTCTGACCTTTGCCTGTTTCCCATCTGTGTTACAAAAAAAATCTGAAGTATCAACAAGGCCAACATGGTTTTGGGAAAGAAAAGTTGTGTTTGATAAAATAAAAATAGAAAGAACTGCAGATGCTGTAAGACAGAAACAGAAATTGCTGGAAAAACTCGGCAGGTCCAGCACCATCTGTGGAGAGAAATTAGAGTTAACATCGTGAGTCGAGTGTTTATTACATTTGACAAATTTGCTAATTTTTTTTGAATATTTAACAAGCAGTGTTGAAAAAGAGAGACTATTAGAAGTAATGTATTTGGATTTCTAGAAAACATTTGGTAAGGTGCCATATAAAATAGAATTGCCCAAGATAGGCACTCAATATTATGGGTAACCTATTAACAAGGATTGAGAATTACGTAACACACAGAAGACAGAGAGTTTGGATGAATGAATCTTTTTTAGGTTGAAAGTACTAATCTTAGGGCCTGAGTTATTTACTCTTTACATTAATGACTTGGAGGAGGGGGCAGAGTGGAATCTATCCAAATTTGCTGACAATATAAAAATAGGTGGGAGGGCTTGTTGTGATATCATAAGGAATCAGCAAGCAGGGTATAGATAGGTTGAGCAAGTGGGCAAATGGAGATAAGAGTTTAAAGTGGGAAAGTGTGAGTTCATGCACTGCAGTAGGAAGAAGAAAAAGGCAGACTATTACGAAAGTGGAGAGAGACTTCAGAAAAGTGCAGCACAAAGGGACCTGTGTGGTCTTATAGAGTTACACAGCACGGAAACAGAGCCTTCAGTCCAACCGGTCCGTGCCGAATATAATCCCAAATTAAACTAGTCTCACCTGCCTGCTGCTGGTCTACATCCCTCCGAACCTGTCAACGTAGATCATTACAACAAAGTACAGGCCCTTTGGCCCTCGATGTTGCTCTGACCTGTGGAAACAATCTGAAGCCCATCTAACTCGCACTATTCTGTTATCATCCATATGTTTATCCAATGACCATTTAAATACCCTTAAAGTTGGCGAGTGTACTACTGTTGCAGGCAATGTGTTCCATGCCCCAACTACTCTCTGAAAAAAAAACTTCTGACATCTGTGCTAGACCTATCAGCCCTCAATTTAAAACTATGTCCCCTCGTGCTAGCTATCACCATCTGAGGAAAAAGGCTCTCACTACCCACCCTATCTAACCCTGTGAAAATTTTAAATGTCTCAAATGAGTCACCTCTCAACCTTCTTCTCTCAAACAAAAACATAATGTGGTGACCAGAATTGTATGCAATACTCCAAGTGCAGCTGCACCAGAGTTTTGTACAGCTGCAACATTACCTCATGGCTCTGAAACTCAATCCATCTGTGAATAAAAGTTAGCACACCGTATTCCTTCTTAACAACCCTATCAACCTGGGTGGCAGCTTTCAGGGATCTATGTACATGGACACTGAGATCTCTCTGCTCATCTACACTTCCAAGAATCTTACCATTAGCCCAATACTCTTTATTCCTGTTGCTCCTTCCAAAGTGAATCACCTCACATTTTCTGCATTAGACTACATTTGCCACCTCTCAGCCTGGCTCTGCAGCTTCTCTATGTCCCTCTGTAACCTGCAACATCCTTCGGCACTATCCACAACTCCACCGACCTCGGTGTCATCCGTAATTTTACAAATTCATCCTTCTGCGCCCTCATCGATGTCGTTTATAAAAATGACAAACAGCAGTGGCTCCAAAACAGATCCTTGCAGTACAGCACTAGTAACTGAACTCCAGGATGACCTTTCCTATTCATGCACTTAAACAATCGTCTTTTCAATGTTGGAATTGTAAGTGTACCCACATCCACCACTTCCTCAGGGTGTTCATCCCACATGTGTAAAATTTGCCACTCATGTCTTCTTTAAATCTCTCACTTCACAGCATAAAATTGTGCTCCCGAGTTTTGAAATCCCCTATTCTATGCAAAAGTCACCTATCATTAACCCTTTCTGTACCCCTCATAATTTTATACACCTCTTTAAGGTCACCTCTCAGCCTCCTGTGCTGCAGTGAGAAAAGTCTCAGCCTATTTCTTTATAACTCAAACCTTCCATACCTGGCAACTTTCTGTTGAATCTCTTCTGCACCTTCTCTACCTTAATGATATCCTTCCTGGACACAGTACTCCAGAAGAGGCTTCACCAAAGTCCTGTACCACCTCAACATGACATCCTAACTCCTGTACTCAAAGGTCTGAGCAATGAAGGCAAGCGTGCCAAATGCCTTCTTAATCACCCTGTCTATTTGTGTCGCAAACTTCAAAGCATTATGAATCTAAACCACTTGGTCTCTCTCTGTTCTACAACATTGCCCAAGGTCCTACCATTAATTAGAATCATAGAGTCCAACAGCACGAAGACAGGCCCTTCGGCCCAAACTGGTCCATGCTGACGAAAATATCCATCGACGTTTACCCCATTTCCCTGCACTTGGCCCATTTACTTCTAAAGCTTTCCTATCCATGTAGTTGTCCAAATGTTTTTAATATATCTGCCTCAACCACTTCCACTGGCAGCTCATTCCATATGCGTACCAGTCTCTGTGTAAAAAAAAATTGCCCCTCAATTCCCTTTTATTCATTATATTAATGATATAGAAGATGGTATTAGTAATAACATTAGCAAATTTGCTGATGATACTAAGCTGGGTGGCAGGGTGAAATGTGAGGAGGATGTTAGGAGATTACAGGGTGACCTGGACAGGTTAGGGGAGTGGTCACATGCATGGCAGATGCAGTTTAATGTGGATAAATGTATGGTTATCCACTTTGGTGGCAAGAACAGGAAGGCAGATTGCTACCTAAATGGAATCAATTTAGGTAAAGGGGCAGTACAAAGAGATCTGGGTGTTCTTGTACACCAGTCAATGAAGGTAAGCATGCAGGTACAGCAGGTAGTGAAGAAGGCTAATAGCACGCTGGCCTTCGTAACAAGAGGGATTGAGTAAAGAAGCAAAGAGGTTCTTCTGCAGCTGTACAGGGCCCTGGTGAGACCGCACCTGGAGTACTGTGTGCAGTTCTGGTCTCCAAATTTGAGGAAAGACATTCTGGCTATTGAGGGAGTGTAGTGTAGGTTCACGAGATCAATTCCTGGAATGGCGGGACTACCTTACGCTGAAAGACTGGAGTGACTGGGCTTGCATACCCTTGAGTTTAGAAGACTGAGAGGAGATCTGATTGAGACATATAAGATTATTTAAGGATTGGACATTGGAGGCAGGAAACATGTTCCCGCTGATGGGTGAGTGCCAAACCAGAGGACACAGCTTAAAAATACAGGGCAGACCATTTAGGACAGAGATGAGGAGAAACCTCTTCACCCAGAGAGTGGTGGCTGTGGAATGCTCTGCCCCAGAGGGCAGTGGAGGCCCAGTCTCTGGATTCATTTAAGAAAGAGTTGGATAGAGCTGTCAAAGATAGTGGAATCAAGAGTTATGGAGATAAGGCAGGAACAGGATACTGATTAAGGATGATCAGCCATGATCATATTGAATGGTGGTGCAGGCTCGAAGGGCAGAATGGCCTACTCTTCCACCTATTGTCTATTGTCTATTCTTTCCCCTCTAATCTTAATCTGACGCTCTCTGGTCCTCGATTCCCAACCCTGGGAAAAAGACAGTGAGTGCATTCACCCTATCCATGTCTCTCATGATCTTATACTCTTCTATAAGATATCCCCTTAGTCTCCTATGCTGTGAAGAAAATAGTCCTAGCTTGTCCAACTGTCCTTATAAGTCAGACTGTTGAGTCCTGGTAAGATCCTTGCAAATTTCTTCTGCACTCTTTCCAGTTTAATAACACTCTTTGTTTAGCAAGGTGACCAAAGCACTCCCAAGTGCAGCCTCACCAACATGCTGTATAACTGCAACATAACTTCCCAACTTCTATACTCCATGCCCTGACTGATGAAGGCCAGTGTACCAAAATCTTCTTCACTGCCCAGTCTTTCTGTGACTCCACTTTCAGAGAACTATGCATCTGAATTCCAAGGTCCCTCTGTTCCACCACACTCCTTAAGGCCGGACCATTTAGCTTGAAACTCCTATCTTGATTTGACTTCCCAAAATGCAAGGCCGCACACTTACCTACATTTAACTCCATGTGCCATTTCTTGTCCCACCTCCCCATCTGATCAAGGTACTGCTGCAATTTCTGATAACCTTCCTCACTATCCACAAAACCGTCTATTTTAGTGTCATCTGCAAATTTACGAACCATGCCTTGTACACTCTCATCCAAATCATTGATATAGATAACAAACAGCAATGGGCCCAGTACTGATCCCTCATGCACTCCACCAATCACAGGCCTCCAGTCTGACAAGCATCCTTCCACTCTTACTCGCTGCTTCCCAACATCAAGCCAATTGTGTATCTAATTTGCCAGCTCCCCCTGATTCCATGTGATCTAACCCTCCAGAGCAACACACCACGTGGAACCTTATCATAGGCCTTACTGAAATCCATATAGACAAGGTTAACCACCCTGCCCTCAGCAACCACTCTGCTCACTTCATCAAAGAACTCTTAACAAATTTGTGAGGCATGATCTCCCATGCACAAAGCCATGTTGACTACCCCTAATCAAACCATGTCTTGCCAAATGCATGTGCATCTTATTCCTTAGAATCTTCTCAAGTAACTTCACTATCACAGATGTTAAGCTTCCTGGTCTATAATTCCCAGGCTTTTCTTTGCAGCCCTTTTTCAGTCAGGACACAACATTTGCTACACTCCAGTCTTCTGGAATCACACATGTGGCTAACAGCGATGCAAAAATATCAATCAGGGGCCCGACAATTTCTTCTCTATCCTCTTCCAGTGTTTTTGGATATATCTGCTCAGGACCAGAAGATTTATCCACCTTCATACATTCTAATACATCCAACACATACTGTGATATGGACTGTCCCCAAGATATCATCACTAACTTCCCAAAGTTTCCAAGTCGTCATGTCTTTTCTCATATGTTATGTACTAGACCAAACCCCTCAAAACATTTTGAAGCAGGTAGCCCAGACCGTAATTTTGCTATTTGTTTAGCTAGGTGTGTGCTGGATATTCCGGGTGCAAATTAGCTGGGTCGTCTGCCAAGTTTTAAACAAACAAAATTTACTTATAAAATTACAGAATGAAACACAAAGAACAGAAAACAGAATACCGGCTAACGTACCCTGTCCAAACCCAACTTAATGATGATGTTCCGAAAATACTTGCAACAGCCCCAATGCACACAACCCTTAGCACAAACTGTAAACAATTAAACAAACTAGAGCTTACAGACTTGAAGTTAGACAGAGATATCAGCAGCCTGTTTCACACACCCCCTGCTGCAACTGAACTGACTCCTGAACTGAATTGAACTGCACAGCGAGACAGCCAGATACCCCTTCTCTGAAAAAAAAACCCTCAAGGGCAAAGTAATCTTGTACAAGACCAGCATTGTGACATACAGTAAACACAGAGGAGAAATATTAATTGAGGACCTTGCCTGTCCCCTGCAGTCCTACACTATGGTCCTTGAGAGTCCCTATTCTGTCTGTTGTTATTCTTTTTCCTTTAATATGCTTAAAGAACCGCTTTGGATTCACCCTAATCTTCTCAGCCAAGGCTATATTGTGCCCCCTTTTCACTTGCTGAAGGTCTCTTTGCGGCAAACAAACTACTCCATTCAAACCCTGCCAGCTGCTGTCTAATTTCATCAAAATTCGCCTTGCCCCAGTATAGAACATGAACCTGTGGACCAGTTTTATTCCTCTCCATCACTATTTTAAAATTAATAGAAGTGCGGTCACTAGTCCCAAAGTATTCCCCACTGTCACCTTAGTCACCTGTCCTGCCCAATTTCCCAAGAGTAGGTCGAGTTTTGCCCCTGCCCAAGTATGATCTTCTATACACTGCTTGAGGAAAGTTTCCTTAATGCACTTAACAAAATTCCACCCCATCTAAGCCCTTAATGCTATGGCAGTCCCAGTCTATGTTAGGAAAATTAAAATCCCTTACAATGACAAACCTATTGCTCCTGCAAGTTTCCCCAGTCTCACTACATATTTGCTCCTCTAATTCCCATTGACTGCTGGGGGCCTATAATACAATCCCGATAATATTCCCATTTCCTAACTCCACTCACAAAGCCTCACTGGATGATCCTTCAATTATTTCATTCGTTTACTGCTGTGAGACTCCTCCTCCTCTCCTTCCACCACCTCTGTACTGCCTAAAGCACCTGTACCCTGGCACATTAAGCTATCTTGTCCATCCCTTGTATAAGATGTGCCCTAGTATGTTTATCCAAAATGCAAATATTAGCAAGTAGGTGCAGCAAGTAATTAAGAAGGCAAATGAAATTTGCCATAGGGTTGGAATTAAGAATAGGGAAGTCTAATTATAACTGTGGATGGTGTTGGTGAGGCTGCACCAGAAGTACTGCGTAATATTTTGGTGCCATATTAAGAAAATATATGTTGACATAGGAGGTAGTCCAACAAAGATTTGCTAATCTGATTCCTGGATGAAGGCTTGGCTTAACAAGAAGGACTAAACAGCTTTGACCTTTATTTATTAGAGTTTAGAAGAATGTCTGTTTTCATGCTGTACATACATCTCTATGACTCTATATGAGAGATGATCTGATTGAAATGCCTAAGATTCTTAGGGCCTCAATGTCATAGATGTTAAGGGCATGTTTCCACGAGTGGGGGAGTCTCAATAAGGGGGGACACTCATTAAAAATTGAGATATAAAATTCTCTTTTATTTCTTGTGCCAGAGGGTAGTGAATGTCTGGAATTTTCTAATCACTGAATATATTTAAAAAGGAGGTAAATAGATTTTGAAATATCAAGGAATTGAGGGCTTCGAGGCAGAAAAAGGAGTTGAGACCTGAGCTTAGTAACAGGAACAGCAGATCAGGCAGCATCTGAGGAGCAGGAAAATCATTGTTTTGGGCAAAAGCTCTTCACCAGGAAGGGCTTTTGCCCAAAAGGTTGATTCTCCTGCTCCTCGGATGCTGCCTGACTGTGCTTTTCCAGCACCACACTCTCGACTCTAATCTCCAGCATCTGCAGTCCTCACTTTCGCATAGTAACAGGAGCAGGCCATTCAAGCCCAATGCCTCTTCCATCATTCAATGAGATCATGGCTGATGTGGGACCTAACTCCATATACCTGCCTTTGGCCCATATCCCTTCCTACCTTTGCTTTACAGAAATTTATCTGTTTCAGATTTAAAATTACAATGATTCTGGATCCACTGTCATTTATGGACAAGAGTTCCAAACGTCTGTCATCCTTTGTGTATGGAAGGCACGATCAGCCATGATCTTATTGAAAAGCAGGGCAAGATTGAGGGGTCGAATGGCCTCCTCCTGTTCCTATTAGTTATGCTCCTCTGTTCCTTTATGCCTGGGTTGCCCATCACCCAACTTGGGGACTAGGAAGGCCCCAGTTTGTCAAAGAGGCTGGGTTTGACCATATCAGCTAGGTCAACAACACAAAGAGCCTCAGTATTTCGCAGCTATGGGAGAAACAAAGCAATCAAGCCAGGTTTCTGATTATAAGACTTCAGAGAGAGATGCTTTAAGGGAGATTTAATGTAAATTCTTGAATTTTCAGATACTCCTGCTACCAGCGGCACGGTGGCACAGTGGTTAGCACTGCTGCCTCACAGCGCCTGTAGACCCGGGTTCAATTCCCGACTCAGGCGACTGACTGTGTGGAGTTTGCACGTTCTCCCCGTGTCTGCGTGGGTTTCCTCCGGGTGCTCCGGTTTCCTCCCACAGTCACAAAGATGTGCGGGTCAGGTGAATTGGCCATACTAAATTGCCCGTAGTGTTAGGTAAGGTGTAAATGTAGGGGTATGGGTGGGTTGCGCTTCGGCGGGTTGGTGTGGACTTGTTGGGCCGAAGGGCCTGTTTCCACACTGTAAGTCTAATCTAATCTATTCTGATTGGGTAGCTCCCTGTCACCAATCCTCCTTCACCCTAGACATATTCTGATCAATGTGTTCATAGATATCACTACACACCCTTGGAGCAGGTGTAATTTGAACCTGAGCTGAAAATGTGTTGCTGAAAAAGTGCAGCAGGTCAGGCAGCCTCCAGGGAACAAGAGATTTGGCATTTCGGGCATAAGCCCTTCTTCAGCTTTTTCAGCAACACGTTTTCAGCTCTGATCTCCAGCATCTGCAGTCCTCACTTTCTCCTTGTGATTTGAACCTGTCAGGCTTCCTGGCTCAGAGGTAAGGACATTACCAGCACACCACCTCCTTCCCCTAAACTAAGTCTCTGGCCTGTGTAATTATGGACATAGACTACTGGTGAGTCTAAGCAAAAGAGCTAATTGTCTTAAATAGCAAGTTAGTTTTTTGATAGTTAATGTTAATAGCTGATGCTAACATTAGCTTTCCAGATGTACTTATGAAGAACTCTCGGGAGCTGTACGGAATACATTTGGTCTCTTCGGTTTTACATTCAACTGTCTCCTCACAAAGACTGTGTCACGTCATGGATTGGATGGAGCTTAGTGTAACATGAAGATTTACTACTTCAGAACAGAAATGTTCAGATTATATAGGGGGTTTGGAGAGTAGATAGGTAGAAAGTGCTGCCAATGAGGGGTTTTAATTTAAAATCATTCCCATTTGGACCAGAAGTGGAGTGAGAGGAAGTATGTTTTCCAGTAATTACTGTTTATTCTGCGTTTTAAGTAAGGTTTCAGTGGTTCATTAAATAGACTAATCTCGTTCCAAGAGCACAAAGGAATTTATTGCAATAAAAATGTACTAAAGATAGCAAGCTGAGGAGATGAAATGGTAGACATGTTCTTTCCCAGAGGATGCTGTTGGAGAACTAACACAGTCGGTAGGGTTTGGCACTGATCTAGGCCTGAAGCCTGAGGCAGTGAATTTTCGATTCTGACAGTGCACTGGTGTCTCAGCCCACATTTGGCCATTCTCCAGGAGACTGGGTCAGATATTGAAAGACCACCCAGCCTCCATGAAATAGCTTGACAGAGGCTGGTATCCCATCATCAAGTCACCCTTTATTTCTATGTGGAAAGTCCTTGCTTTCTCTCAGAGTCAGCTGTCAAAATGAACGGGATCTTGGACACTCCTATTTTTATTTGTCAACCAGGAATCCCAGTTTGGACCAGATTAACAATCAGAGAACCCATATTGTATGAGGTCCACTTGGCTGACCTTGTTATAGTCACTACATTCAAGTGACAAGTAGTTTGTTAACTCACTGGTTTGATGAGATGATGACTGATATTTTCCTGTGTCTCTTGCCACTCCTGCCAGGATGGGAAGCATAGCAATTACCTCTCAGTGGCAGTCTTAGGGGGAACAAGGCTCCCAAATCATTTTGAGGCTTACCCCACAGCCTCCATGCCTACTTTTGCCAGCTATGGCTGAAATGGTCAGTAGTAACAGTGGCCATTTCTTCTTGTCAGTTTTGTAATATGTGATGCAGGCCTCTCAGGTTGGAGGTGTCCTCTGTGTCACTTCCTGTGGCAGCTGGCTGCAGCTCCTTTCTATGTGGATGGATTTCCTGTTGACCCTCCGTCCACCGCCTTATCACATCTGGTCAATAATTGGCTAATCCTGCAAAAAATCATCATTGGGTGATGATTCCCAACAAACAATGGGGTTGGGATCCTGTTTGAGCCCTGACATTTGGGGTAGGCCATTTAGAACATAGAACATAGAACAGTACAGCACAAGAACAGGCCCTTCAGCCCACAATGTTGTGCCGTCCCCTGACCCCCATGAATGCACCCTCAAATTTCTGTGACCATACGCATGTCCAGGAGTCTCTTAAATGTCCCCAATGACCCTGCCTCCACAACTGCTACTGGCAACGCATTCCATGCTCTCACAACTCTCTGTGTAAAGAACCCGCCTCTGACATTCCTCTATACTTTCCTCCAACCAGCTTAAAACTATTTCTCAGTTCATTTTAGAACTGAGATAAGGAGAAATATCTTCATCCTGAGAGTGGCAGCCTGTGGAATTCTCTGCTGGAGAAAGCAGCTGTGGCCAAAACATTGATTGTTTTCAAGAAGGAGTTAGATATAGTTCTTACCGCTAAAGGGATCAGAGAGTATGAGGAGGAAGTAAGAATACTGAGTTAGATGATTCTTTTTATAAATATTTAATGGTTTGACAGTTAGGAAAAGTGCAGTTGATACTGAGATGACATCAACGCTGATTGAATTAAATGGCAGAACAGGCTTGAGGCGCTGACTTACCTACTGCAGTTTCTGTTTTCTGTATTTCTATTTCAGACAGGAAATCTTCACAACCTCATTTACCTGATGTGTTTGTCTGATTACAATCTAGGATTGAATGCGTTACATTTAGCAGCGAAATATGGGAACCATCAGTGTATGAGGAGACTTCTTCAGGTATGAACACTCTGAGATAATTTTTTTTCTGTGTTACAGGGGAAACAGCCCAGCAAACCTATATTCTGTAATTATGCGGGTTTAAGGCCTGGAACAGATCAGTCATGACCTTACTGAACAGTGGAATAGGCTTGAGGGCCCCCCTGGCCAATTCCTGCTCCTATTTCTTCTGTTCTTATGTTATCCTGAGTGAGTCCATTTACAAAATCACAAGTAGACCTGTGTTCCAGAATGAGTTGGGAATCTTAAAGATTTCCTCAGACCGGACCTCAGCAGTAACACTATGTACAGGCACAAGGTTTATTACCCATTCACATCCTTTTCTTACTTCGGATATTTTGCGGTTACTAATAATCAAAGTTCACAGATTTCAGTGCAACTGACCTTTCCATTGTGCCACAGTTGTTGCTAATGTCTGACTCTGTTGCATGTTCACACACAATGTTGTTTGTATAATGTTTCAGACAGATTGTTTCAGCTTTACTCCCTGTATGTCCACTTGCATTAAGCTATGTTCAGCAATCATCCTTGTGCCTGCTAAATGTCAGTGTTTCATGATCTCATAACGTTTTCCAAATCCCTTCTTGGTCTCCATCCTCTCAATCTCTGAATGTGTCCTTCAGCCCTCTGACATCTCTGCGATTCTGTGATTCAGGTCATTTATGCTTCCTAATTTCCTTTGCCTCACATTTGAAGGCCATGCCTTGAACTGTCTACACACTAAACTATGTGTTTATACGATCAGGAGAAACATGGCCTTTTAATCCCTAAAACCCATTCTGACATTTAATGAGAGCTGACTGCACTTTCTTACACGTACAGCCATTCACTTTCTCATCAATCAAAATCTGTACAATGTAAGCTTGAACCTGCTCAACTACCTAGTTTCCATTGCTCTCTGGAAAAGGTAATTCCAAACATTAACAACCTCTGAAAGAAGATAATGTCTCCTTATCTCCATAAGGAGATATTGCCATCTCCATTGCAAATGGGAGACCTCTTATCTTCAGAATGTTCCACCCAGTTCTAGACACTCCACAAGGGAAAACATCCTCTTAGCTTTCACCCAGCAAGTTCCATCAGGATCATCTTTGTCTGAATATCATCACCTCTCGTTCTTTTAAACTCCAGTGACTACGGTGCCGAACTGTTAATGCTTTTCTCATGAGACAGCCCTTCAACCCTTGGGATCAGCTCAGTGAACCCTCTCAAATCTCCCTTAAAGTAAAGGGTCAAACTGTAGACAGTAGTCTAGATTCTTTCCCTAAAGACTCTCTGTCCCATTATCATCCTCTTAGTCATTCTTTCAAATCTGTCTTTTTAACAATGCTTTTGGTCACTTGTCCCAGTATCTCCTTCTGTGACTTAGTGTCAACTCTTTAATGTGTCTGTTAATGCTCCTGTGAATCTCATGGGACTTTTCACAGTATTAAAGAGGCTACATAAATGCAATTTGTTATTGTAATATTCCTCATATTGTGTCAGTATCTCTGAGGAAGGTTCAGGAATCATATTGCCCATCATGTGGCATTTGGGTGGATTATTCTAATAAAAAGCTGAGAGGATGATGTGCTGGTCAGCCTGAGTGGATAATTTTTTTTTCAGTTTTCATTTCCATTGGATTTTTTTTTGTCTAAGATGATTAACTTTCTGTTCTGAAGACCCCAAAGGAATGAAAATTCAGCTTGAGTTCAGTGTTGGGTTATCTCCACCATCAATTCATTCTTTGAGCGTTAGAAAATTCCCCAGGGTGTATTACATGAGTGGGTACCAGGCATAGGCAAGCCAGAGTTTGACTCTGAAATTCTATTCCATTTAGACACATCTTCCAGGAATGAAACCTCCTGAATAATGACCACTAGGTCTAGACATAGGAGGGCAGTCATGTTCAGTATTGTACTTCAGTGAGAGAGTCACATCTTGCTGTTTGTGTACTGATTATCACCACTTAATCTTTAGTTGAATGTAAGAACTGAAGAGTTATCAGTAAGAGTAGGCCATTTGGCCCCTCAGAATTTTGTTAGATCAGTTGATGTTTTGAATCCCACATGCCTATCTACACCAGATTACTCTTGATATGCCTGTTAACGAGAATCTGTTCACTTTCGTCTTAAGAATATTCATTGGCCCCTTGTGATGCAAGGAATTCCAAAGTTGCACAACTTTCTGAGAGAAAATAAATGTTCCAATGTCTCTCCTGGAAGTGTGACTTCTACTTTTACATCAGTGGCCCCAAGTTCTGCACTAATTCATCAGAGGACACATCTTCTTCACACCCACCCTGTTGTCAACAATATACATGATATTATACACTTCCAAATTCCAGCAGAAACAAGCCCAACCCCCTCACAGGACAATCACCTCTTAATAATAGGTATCAATCTAGTAAACCATCTCTAGACTGCCTCCAATTTTTTTACATCTTAAATAGGCAGACCAAATTATACACAGTATTTGAGATGTCGTCTCACCACTGCCCTATATAGCTGAAGCATAACATCCTTGCTTTTACATTCAATTTCTCTTGAAATAAAGGATCACATTCCAATAGCCTTGTTGATTACGGGCTTTACCGACATACTATCTGGACTCCTGCAACAGCACACCTAAGTCCCTCTGCACCTTGAAATTTCACAGTCATTTCTCCATTTAAGTAATAGTCTGCCTTTTTATTCTTCCAGCCAGAGTGAATAACTTCACATTTTCTCACATTATATTCTATCTATTAGATCTTTTCCACTCACAAAACTTATCAGATATTCATTTGCAACTTCCTTATGTCTTCTTCATAACGTACAGTCCAATGTGTAGAAGGTTGACTCTCCAGTGCATATGCCTATGGGATTCCACTTTCACCTTCTTTAAATCGGACCAAGACCTGTTTATACATTCTCTCTGTTTTCTGCCAGCCAGCCAGCCAATCTCCCCTCGATGTTAATATGTTAGCCCCTATGTCATGAGCTTTTATTTTGCACAATCACCTTTGAAATAGCTCCTTATGAAATGCTGGAAATCCAAATCTGCAGGCTTTGCTTTATCCCCACTACATGTTACTCCTTTGAAGAACTCCAATGAATTGGCTAAACATGATTTCGCTTTAATGAAAACATGCTGACTCTTCCAGAATATCTGGAATTTTTCTAAGTATGCAACTCAAATCTCTTTAAAAAATGTCCTTAAAATTTTTTTGATAAATTCTAGCACCTTCTTCAGGACAGCAACTAACCTAACTGATCTGTAGATTCCTGTTTCCTGACTCCTTCCCTTGAAAAGAGGGATTATGTTTGCTACTTTCTTGTCTAGTGGAATCTTTCCTGAATCTAGGAAATGTTGGAAAGCAGCATCAATTCCCTCATTAGCAATCTCTTCCAAGGCCCTAGGATGAAATCCTTCTCGGTCTAGATCCTTATCAGCCACGACTCTATCAGTTTGTTCAATAACATGTACCTCATGATTATAACTTCACTAAGTTCCTCTCTCCTTCCATATCCTGATTTACAGCTGTAACTTTGATTTTTGTATCCTCTAAAGTGAAGACAGAAGAAATATATTTTTCTCCCTTCATTTGCCAATTTCTTTATTGTCTGCTATTAACTCCCTATTCTCACTTTCTAGGGGACCCAGCATTTTACTTACTCTTTTCCTTTCTAAATACTCCTATAGAAACTCTTAGTATGTTTTTACATTCCCAGCTAACTTCCTCTCATAGTCTAGCATCTTCCTCCTGATTGATCTTTTCATCATTCTCTGCCATTCTTTATATTCTTTACATTCTTTGTGGGTGGCACGGTGGCACAGTGGTTAGCGCTGCTGCCTCACAACGCCAGAGATCAGGGTTCAATTCCCGCCTCAGGCGACTGACTGTGTGGAGTTTGCACATTCTCCCCGTGTCTGCATGGGTTTCCTCCGGGTGCTCCGGTTTCCTCCCACAGTCCAAAGATGTGCGGGTCAGGTGGATTGGCCATGCTAAATTGCCCGTAGTGTTAGATAAGGGGTAAAAGTAGGGGTATGGGTGGGTTGCGCTTCGGCGGGTCGGTGTGGACTTGTTGGGCCGAAGGGCCTGTTTCCACACTGTAAGTAATCTAATCTAATCTAATATTCTGACCAATCACTTAACCTGCCATTCACTTTTGAGCAATTATTTTTTCCACAGGAAAATCCTAAGGTTTAGGACCAGGGATTAGGCCATTTTTCTTCTCAAGCCTGTTGTGCCATTCAATTGGATCATGGCTGACCTGACTATGACTTTATCTGCCATTTTCTGCCTACCCACCCATACCCTCTGACCCTTGTTAGTCAAGAATCTGTACACGGTGAAAGTGAGGACTGCAGATGCTGGAGATTAGAGTTGAGAGTGTGGTGGAAAAGCACAACAGGTCAGGCAGCATCAGAGAAGCAGGAGAGTCAATGTTTCAGGGAATTCTTGGTGGACCAGCATATTAAACAAAGGGACTTAGAATCAAACAAGCGAAAGGAACAGTTTTGGATCACTGTTGCTATGATGTGCTCTTTGGGGGAAAGATGGGGAGTGGGAGGCAGAGTAGGTGCATGGTCAGAATTGTGGTGGTGTTGTGAGAAGTGAGAAAGGTAGAGGACAATTGGGGCAGATGAGGACATTTCTGTGTGCATGTGGAGGGGCATTCACACAACATCGGAGATGAGACAACATTGAGGCAAATGGAATTGATGGCAGAAAGCAAATATTCCAAATAGGACAAGCTAAATTGTCCCTAATTTCTATCCACCATTTATCTCACAATTAACATTACTAAGTCAGGTCGCCTTGGGCACTGTCTTTGATTGTTGCAGAATCTTATGCAAAGAAGAATTCATTTCATTGCAATTGTATTTACATCTTTTGCCTACTTTATTGGATGAACACAGTGATGTTGTGAAAGGTGCTATATAAACACGAGTCTTTCTTTCTTTAGGAAAAATGCCCAGTTAATGCAGTGGACAGTTTTGGGAGGATTGCATTACATCATGCAGGTCAGTGCTTTTCACAGCTGTCTAGGTTTTATATGTAGAATGACATGCTTAACAATGGTAACCATGGAGTTTCTGGGACACGGAACAAGAGTAACACATGTCATACTTGCCATTCTCAGTGTGGAGTAGAATCAAGCACAGGAGAAAGAGATATCATTGTACTTTCTCCCTTGACCCTGGCCAAGTACACACAGACCAAAAGAGCAGCTTATAGCATGTGCTGGCTCAACTGGGCACCATACAAAGGGAACAGTGGCTGCAAATTGTCCTGAGCACTGATTTAGATGTAGACTTTAACTTGATCCTGCTCCAAGAAGAATGATCCTGATCCTGATCCTAATCCTGGAGTTCCACAGGGATTGCTGGGGTTCCTCATGAACACTTTACTGATGTTGAAAGTCAGGTCGCTTTCACTCTCAAAGTTAAGTTCTGGAAGGTTGGCTCATTCTTGAGGTCAGTGCAGGTGGGTGTGGAAGATGGTGAATTCTGTTTTTATTTTATATCTGACAAAAGCAATGAAACATGTTGAGAAGTGTACATTCATTCTTATTAACGCTTAAAGGTCAAACACAGTCAGCAGATGCGTGATATTGTTCTTTCCTGCAATATCAGTGATTTTATTTTTAAATTAAAAGGCTGAAAGAGCAAACTCCAGAGGAACAACCCAGCATTGGGTGCTTTGAACTTCTCTCGGAATTTCAAAGTGTTACAGTCTGTGCATCCCAGCATCACTCTGTGCCCATGGCGAACAAAATGCTGGAAAGCTAATCGGAGAGTTGTGGTTTCTTTTTTGACCTTTCCTGATGTTTGTTGAGTTTTCTCACTAGCCAGTTGGACACTAGATCCCAGAATCATTTTCCTGGAGGAGGCTTATTGCTGCACTGATCATTGGCATCAACAGACACTCTAAAAGGTTTGCTGAAGTCTGGGCTTGGTCACCATGCTAGCTTTCACTTTTTTAAGATGCTCTGTCCACACCAAGTATAATTTTTCTTTCGATGGGACAGGTAGGGTGCTGAGGTTCAGGATAACATTTAGGTAGAATCTGCACACCCTTAGGAAATGCATGATTTCCCTCTATTTTGGGGAATGCGGAAATCAGCAGGGACACATTCTTTTTTCATCTCCTGGAATGTCACTGTAAATTATCAGATCATTCGGATGCAGTGTCCAATTGCTGTGTACATCTACTTCCTGTTTATTTTTAAATGTTGGGGCATCTTCGCTGCTTTATCTGGTGTAGACCACCTGAGGTCACAAAGGCTGCAATTTCTCTTGTCCTGAGGGGCTTGCCAGCACCTTTTAACAGATTTATTTTGTAGAGTAGGCTGAATGGCTCACCACCAATGCATGAGGTTGGGCACGAGTCAATCCTGATCACTGCAATTACTTTCCAGTCAGAACTGTGAAGCCAGTTTTGTTTCATCCACTTTGGACAATGGGAGAGCTCTAGCTGCTTTGACTGGCCTCCATTGTATAGTGGTCCAGAATGTGTGTGATTTCCTACCTGCCCTAGACCATGCTGCCAGGCGATGGGGATTGTGTTTTTTAGATTAGATTACTTAGTGTGGAAACAGGCCCTTCAGCCCAACAAGTCCACACCGACCCGCCGAAGCACAACCCACCCATACCCGTACATTTACCCCTGACCTAACACTACGGGCAATTTAGCATGGCCAATTCACCTGACCCACACATCTTTGGACTGTGGGAGGAAACCGGAGCACCCAGAGGAAACCCACACAGACACGGGCAGAGCGTGCAAACTCCACACAGTCAGTCGCCTGAGGCGGGAATTGAACCCAGGTCCCTGACGTTGTGAGGCAGCAGTGCTAACCACTGTGCCACCGTGCTGCCCAACTGTGCCACCGTGCCGCCCAATGTTTTATTGCTGGGACTGCTTCAACACACACATCATGAAGTGACAGTGGGGTATGGCCTGGCTGATCCCCACAGACTACTCCAAATTTCCAGCTTTCGAGTCTTTTCCGCTTCCAGAGTTTGCACCTGCTCACAGGGTTTCTGCAGTCAGATCCTCCAGTCTTTCCTCACTGACTCCTCTCAGCTGTCCTCTCCCAAAATTCACCAGTTGACTTGGCTCTGTGTTCAGTTCCAGGTTCCCTGCTCTATGAATATCTTCTGTGCCAATTACATTGCAGTAGAATTTCAGAGGCCACTAACTTATCCTGTTCTGTTGCTTTGGAGCAGGGTCGGCTTTTAGACTGTTCCATATCATTTTTGAGCCTACTGCCATCTACTGGCTGCCTACTCCTACTGCATTGCCGTTGTTATGGATCAGTCCGGAATCCCTCCAAAGTATTGTGAGGAGATAGCCTATACCTTGACTTTCATATTTATTTAAAGTGTAAGGTGCTGTGTTCCATATGTGATTGGTCAGTACATCACTGCGCTATAATGAAAACACACTTGATTCTTTTCACATAGTTAAAATACAAAAAATGCCATAGTTAAAATACAAAAAATGTGTTGAAATACTGTTCCAATATGCAGCATCCCATAAGCACACCCTCTGGCAAAAATGCAATTCAGTAAAACAGTTATGATTTTCACTTGCTGCTTCTCTCCACTCCCAAAGAAAGAAACAATCTGCCACTTATTATTTTTAAGAGAAAACCTTGCTGTCTAAGACTTCATTCCATCAGCCAGCAGAAACATTCAATGAACTGAAAGCAGAAATCGAAGCCTTTCTGTGTGAGCCCTGACCCTGCCCAATCATGATTCTTCAAAAAAAAATTCCCAGGGAGAACTCCAAAGCTGTTTACCAACTGTCTGTCTGAGGGGGGCATTTCTGTACCACTGTGACAATGCCCCTGTGCAAGAGAAACAGCACAGAACACATTTTTAAAGACATAGTCTCATCACACTATTAGATTAGATTAGATTACTTACAGTGTGGAAACAGGCCCTTCGGCCCAACAAGTCCACACCGACCCACCGAAGTGCAACCCACCCATACCCCTAACCTAACACTTCGGGCAATTTAGCATGGCCAATTCACCTGACCCGCACATCTTTGGACTGTGGGAGGAAACCCACGCAGACACGGGGAGAACATGCAAACTCCACACAGTCAGTCGCCTGAGTCGGGAATTAAACCCGGGTCTCAGGCGCTGTGAGACAGCAGTGCTAACCACTGTGCCACCGTGCCGCCCACTGTGCATCACACTATGCAGTTCCTCAACTGATGAGGCATCTTGGCATAATGTGAGAACCCATCTGAGAATTTCCTATGACTCCCTGCATATCTGGAGAGATACTGCTGGCGAGGAGAACTCCAGCTCATCCAGCAGGGAGTGTGCTTATTTCTTTTTAAGTCCATGTGCCTGATTTGGCACCTTCCAATGTCCCTATTCTGTCCCATGCCTTCTGGAGCAGCCTTGCTGACAGCTATCTGGCTAGTTTCTGCTGCTGTGTTACTAAAACAGGGGGAAAAAATAAAATGCACATGCACACAGATTAGAGATGAGAAGTGATAAAAACGCAGTTAAAAAGACGTATTAATCAGTCTTCGCTTTGTCCGTGTGGAATAGACAGTGGAACTCCGCAGCCTTGGAATTGAATGATTATAATCACGTGTTTCACAATTAATTATGAGATAGTCGATTTGTTTTGATAACTCTGACCACCACATCACTCTCAGATCCTGAATGTACACTTATCAATGTCCAAACAAACACTTGCCTATACCTCTGCTATTTCTTTATTTCTTGTTGTAATTTCTCATATCTCAGCTTCTAATGGGCTCTCATTTACTTTCACCACTTTTTTTTATATATATTTAGATCTTACAATGTAGTTTTGATGTTTTTTGCTAGTTTACTCTCATTCTATTATCTCCCTCTATCAGGTTTTAGTTATGCTGTGCAAGTTTCTAAAAGATTCTCCCATTCTTATGCTCACTCCTGTTCTTGGCAATATTATAAACCTCTTCTTTTAACATATTACTGTTCCAAACCTCTTTTGTTAGTCACTGATGAATTTTTTTTATTTTTCAATGGAATGTGCATGGGTTGAAAATAGCGAGAAAATGATTTCCATATCCTATTCTTCGATTAGCCCATTTAATCTAATTTCCCATTCTACCTTAACCAACCTGATCTTATATCGATATACAGTAATTACCTTTATTTGAGTTTGATATTGTAGTTTCAGACTTACGTACTTGACTCTCAAGTGAAATTCTATTGTTCTGAGATAATCCTGACGTGGAGCATCCCAAGTAATTATCCCTGCCTCATTATTTAGGAAAGGCCTAAAATGATGCCTTCCCCAATTGTTTCACAAGGTATTATCCATGCAAAGTGCTTTCACCCTCCAAATTACATTAGCCAATTTGATTATTCCTGGACCAGAATTATGACCAGTTCATGTGTAGTGGGCTTTGATCAGGACAAATGAATTTCCATGATCATTCAAATATTTGTTACAAATCACATTTAATTTCCTTTTGGCATCTACACACAATGTTAGGGCAGATGAAGGAACTCGGGCTCAACACTGAGAAGATGTGAAGTGTAAAGATTTTCTTTGTGTTTACACAATTCTCTTTTATTTTCCTTTCTCTTGTTGCAGCTACAAGTGGGAGCTTTTCCTGTGTTCAGACACTCTGTGGTTTCAAATCCCCTTTAAACATCCATGACGATGTAAGTTACAATCTGTGGATTTATTGAAGACCAGACTCTGTGAAGCTAAAGGTTCACTCGTGTTTATTAGTCTTGGGTTGATGATAAATTGAAAGGGAGTAGAGTAGATTTCAGGTCCCCAGAGTATAAATGTGGGAAAAAAAATCATTCAAATTTGAAAAGTGGGAACTTAAAATTCCATCATTGAGAGGAGTCGTTATCTTGGATTGGTGACTCAACAGACAGATGAACAGTGACACCATGATGTTGTCAGTGACTAATCCAGCAATTTTGACCAATGATTGTTATGTATTTTGAGGGACACATTGATTTTTATGTGTTTCAAGCACTACATGCCTTTGGGAATTATGGTATTCCAATGACCTGGTGACTCAATGACTTAGTGTTCTAGCAACGCAAGTACAGAGGAACCTTGATTATCTGGCATTCGATTATCTGACTATTGGATTATCCGGCAAGATTGCAAGGTCCTGATGCCTGGCTAAACTATGTTATTCGGTATTCACTTATCCAGAATTTGATTAACTGAACAAAGTACTCCCTGTCGTTGTCATTCAGATAATTGAGGCTCCTCTCTATCTAGTTATCCAATTTGTTGTTGATCTGGTACCTTTTAATCCCAGTGACCCCAGATTCCAGTATAAATACTGTGATTAGGAATATGGGGTGAGTGGGGAAGGTTCCATGGACAGAATTCTGCCATTACCCTCAGCCCCAAAGTGGTCTTGCAGTTGCTGCAGAGGAGGGAGTCCGTGAAGTTCCTTGAGGGTGGTCTTGCTCTTGAGCTGCTCAATCTCTTGTCAGTTTTACAGTGGGACAGGTGAGAGTGAAACTGAAGTGTAAGGAATCCTCATGCAGTTACAGTTTAGACATTTGAGCCACAAACCTGCCAGTTTATTCTGTGGTGGGCTCACCGGTAACTTGTAAAATGATGGGAATGCGTTGCAGTTACAGTGGATTTTTCACACTATTTATCTACCTGTTGGGATACTCAAATGAAGAGGATCAGATGCCAACCATTGCAAGAACTCAGTTCTCCATGATCCTATAACTTCCCTCCTCCTCTTTAACTGACTCTGAGTGGCCATGGGACACTCAAAGAAGAATTGCTTTCTTTACAGATTTCTGTGAACTCACAAAAGTTCAGCATACGCAAAGCTGAGATTCAGACTTTATCACCCCTGAATGAGAGGCACTGGGTATAACAAAGGGGCCAACAGAAGCCAGTGTGTGTTGGTTGGGGACTTAGCCCTAGATATCTCTCTCTCTCTCTCTCTCTCTCTCTCTCTCTCTTTCTCGACCAGGATGGCTGCACTCCACTGATCTTGGCTGCACAGATGAGCAACTATGAAATGTGTAGGTGTCTGATTGTCCAAGGAGGAGATGTGAACAGCAGGGATAAACAGGGAAGGTGAGTCTACCAGCTAGCGAAATATTACTCAATTGGAAGACAGTTAAAATGTGAACGGGAGATGTGTAAAATCTCTCACTAAAAACTCCTTGATCACATTCTTCAGAAGGACAATCATCAATGAGGTATTATTGAATACCACTCAATTTGCATTTTTGCAGCGTCTTTACCACATTAGAGTTTGATGGAAGCATCTTCAATCAAAGTGTTCAAAAGAGAACTGGACTGTTATCTGTAAAGGAAGAAGGTGCAGGCTTATGAGAAAAAGGCAGGAGAGTGACCCTAAGTGAATTGCTGATATGGAAAGCCAGTGTAGACATGATGGGGTGAATGGCTTTCTCCTTCACCATAAATATTCTGTGATGCTGTAAATAAAACTTCTGAAAGTCAAGTAAATCGAATCAAGTTAGTATCGAGCCACATAAGGAGACAAGAGAACAAGTGACCAAAAGCTTGATCATAGAGACAGATATTCAGGAACATCTGAAAGAAGCAGATTTATATTTTCAGATTTAGATTTTATTGTCACATGTATTTGAGTACAGGAATACAGGAGTACAGTGATAAGTGTACAAAGTCACTATTCTCTGGAGTCACAAATTCCAGAAGATAGGAACGAGGGAGTTGACAGTGATTTGAAGGACATGGAGTTGAAGAAACACAGAGGTTTTGGAAGGTTGTCGGACTGGAGGAGATTAGACCAAGGTGAGGTCACGGAGGGATTAGATTATGTAGATGAAAATGTGTAAGTGGAGGCATTCAGTCAAACCAACAATTAGCTAATTGCATCCCTTAAATAAATAGATTATCCATTTCAGTATTGGTGATTAATTGGAGAATTAAGGCCTGTATTATCATACTGCTCCTCTTACTTAAGAAAAGTTTGCTTTTTTGGAGTTCTATTCATTATCAATAGGTAATAAAAAGTGCTTTACAGCCAATAAAATGTTTTCAAAGAATATAATCATAGCTATAATGTGGGAGCCATTTTGTGCATAGTAAGCTTCCAAAGGTATCAATGTGATAATCCCCAGATAATCCATTTTTGATTGAGGGATGAATATTTATTGGCCAAGACTAGCCTCTCTGTTCTTTCACAAATAATGCTTAGGGTTTTTAAATTATACATCTGAGAGGGCAGATGGTGTCACTTTAACATTTCCGACAGAAAGATCACAGCTCTCTAACATCAGTCGGGCTGTACTAGAGTGGTAGGGAGATGGGGCACAAGTCCTGGGATGAGACTTGAACCCAAAGTCTTCTGTTTCAAAGGTACGAGTGCTAACAACTGAACCGGGCCTAACAAACAGTGCAATGGCACTCCAATTTAGCCAAATATGAGGTGCTGCATTTTGGAAAGGCAAATCAGGGCAAGACGTATATACTTAATGGTAAGGTCCTGGGAAGTGTTGTTGAACAAAGAGATCTTGGAGTGCAGGTTCATTGTTCCTTGAAAGTGGAGTCGTTGGTAGATAAGATAGTGAAGAGTATGTTTGGAATGCTAGCCTTTATTGGTCAATGCATTAAGTATAGGACTTGAGAGGTCATGTTGCAGCTATACAGGACATTCATTTGACCACTTTTGGAATACTGTGCAATTCTAGTCTCCCTGCTGTTGGAAAGATGTTGTGAATTTTGAAAAGATTCAGAAATGGTTTACAAAGATGTTGCCAGGGTTGGAGCGTTTGAGCTATTGGGAAAGGCTGTATGGGCTGGGGCTATTTTTTTCTGGACGGTCGGAGACTGAGGGATGATCTTATAGGATTTATAAAATCATGAGGGGCATGAATAGGGTAATTAGACAAGGCCTTTTTGTTTGGAGTGGGGGAGTCCAAAACTAGATGCCATAGCTTTAAGGTGGGAGAGGAAAGATTTAAAATGGAACTAAGGGGCAACTTTATCACACAGAAAGTGATGTGTGTCTGGAATGAGCTGCCAGAGGAAGTGGTGGAGGCTGGTACAATTGCAACAACCTGATGAAGGAGCAGCACTGCGAAAGCTGGTGCTTCCAACTAAACCTGTTGTACTATAACCCGATGTTGTGTGATTTTTAACATTTAAAAAGCATCTGGATAGGTGCATGAATAGGAAGGTTTAGAAGGATATGGGCCAAATGCTGGCAATTGGGACTAGATTTATATGGGATATCTGGTCGGCATGGACGAGTTGAACTGAAGGGTCTGTTTCCATTCTATACATCTCTATGACTCTACAATTGAATAGGCCATTGTAAAGATGGCACCTGCACTGTGGTGTCACCCTGGAGAATGTTCTCCGGTTTATAATGGAATTTAAATCATTCTCATCATGGAATGGCCAGTGGTCCCCTATCTAGGACAAGCTGGCAGTTAAGCAGGAATGAGCAGGCAGGTAGATTCAACAGTGGCATTCAGTTGTAGTTTATGAGCAATTGGCACTCCTCTGAAAACAGAGTTTGTCGCTCCTTCTCTTTCTTCCTAGTTCATAAGTGAGTGAAGCTGAACTCTGGTTCTAGAGACTGACAGTCTCCAGAGCTTTGGAATACTGGACTCTTGTTACTGAGGCAGGTAGCTGAAGTTAGGAGATTTTCTCCTTTGGCAGACCTGCCTCGGTTTAAAGGGCCATGTTTCATTCAGGCTTCTTTCCAGGAAGCAGAGGTGTAGGAGAAAGACAGTCCCGTTGACCCTGGAAATAGATCGGAGGCAGTTGAGCACCAGGGTAAGCTGATTAGAAAGCACACCTTGGTCTTTTGAACTTCGCTCCAATTGTACTTAAAGGGGTTAGCTTTGTTGCTCTCACCAATCAGTCTCACTTTCCATAACCCTTATGGCCGCTCCGTGCTGCCCCTGTGGGAGAATTGGCATAGAGACATGGTGTAGATGGAGAGGTTATGGGGATCTTGAAGGATTATCGGGGGTAGAGACCTTTGGAGATTTATTTTTTTGAAAATCTCCCAATTCCAGACTGGGTGGGTGGTAACTTCTCTGAGGGGCTGTGAGAAGTTGGCTTGACTTCACACAAACCTCCAGGCATGCCCCCACCATCGCTGCCATGCAGCCTGCCAGGTCAGGCCTTACAACCTCCACCTTAGCCTGCAACGTTCCCTGGCAATGGCAGCTGGGGTCCACAGTTGGACCAACTCCCTGGAGATCCGAGTCAGAACATTGACAGTGAGCGCTGATTCCATTTTGCCAGTCTCAATATTCTATATTTCTGTCATAACATTTCCTGAAACAAATCTACCTTCAGGACATTTGACTCAACACTATACACAGAGATGGCTCTAGGGCAGAGCAAATCAAGCCTTCAACCCCTGAGAGACAGCTCTGACTATACACTTCTGCCACCTCCCTCAGGAGCCTGTCTCACAAACTGACTCCATCTCTGAACTCTATCCGGAGTTTATTCTGGAATCTCTCTTCCAGACCAGGATGTGTCCTCTGGGTTACACTGTTCTTGATAAAATGAAAGAGATTGTCATAGGATAATTTCTTCTTAAACCACATCTTGGCTCATTAAGGGTCTAGTTGACTACTCATCCCTCATTCTCCACCCCCCCATAGCAGTGGAGCTAGACTATTTGGCCATTCATGGCTAAACCATGCAGACAGCTGAGGCCCAGGTCTCCATGCAGGAAGATGTTCTTGGTATTTAGCGTTCTCACTGCTCACAAGTCTCTTCTCTTCTCCCTGAACATAGAACAGCCTTGATGCTGGCTTGTGAAAATGACAGCGTGGAGACGGTCGACGTCCTTGTCCGGAGTGGAGCTAACGTCAGCCTTCTGGATGCTTT
Organism: Hemiscyllium ocellatum; assembly: GCF_020745735.1. Taxonomy (NCBI): domain Eukaryota; kingdom Metazoa; phylum Chordata; class Chondrichthyes; order Orectolobiformes; family Hemiscylliidae; genus Hemiscyllium; species Hemiscyllium ocellatum. The sequence continues at coordinate 42,527,385 of NC_083428.1, forward strand.
GGGTCATGATGCCAGACACTACAGTATGGTGACTGGAAATACAGACATTCTGCAGCTGCTTCACGTGGCCACTCACAGAAGCTTCTGGAAAAGTGGTAGGTTACCTGCTGGTCCTTGGAGCACCATTGCCAGCCAAACTGCTCCTTCTCCAATTTGTCCTCTCCCCACCCAGTAGAAACAGATTATTCTAACCAAGGCAGTCCTCACCCCGCACCTGAGTTCAGAGGGATGTGGCCTTGTTCTAGGCTCCACAAATGCTGCTGTCCAGCCACCTACATGTCTTGGAACTGCCACCTTGGAATGTTCACAGACAACCACACGCCCTGATTTTCTTTAAAAAATTCATTCACAGGATGAGGGTGGTGCTGGCTAGGCCAGCATTTATTGTCCATCTCTAATTGCCTAGAGGGCAGTTAAGAGTTAACCACATTGCTATGGGTCTGGAATTACATGTAGGTTTTTCCAACAATCAATAAGTGATTCATAATACTCATTTGACGTATAATTTCATTGAATTCAAATTCTATCACCTGTCATGATGAGATGCGAACCCAGGTCCCAGAACATTAACTGGGTATCTGGATTAACAGACCAGTGAAAATACCACTAGGCCATTGCCTCCCTTTCTGTGGTACTGTTACTTTTCCACCAGTTCTTTCAGTTGATAAAAGTTCCTGCTGTTTTATGTACAAAAATAAGGCAGGGGACAAAAAAAAAGTGTTGAATTTGTCTACTCTTTACCCTCCACAATCTGACTACCATGGACTCTCTGGCAATAAACAAATGAGAAGTTCCCCAAAAGAATGAAACTCTGGGAAATAACCGCAAAAATGTCACCCATTCCACACATGGAACAACTTACATTTATGAAGCATCTTGAAATAATTAAATGCGTCAAGGTGACTTCACAGGAGATTAGTAAAACAAAGTATTGCATTGAATTTCACAGAGAGAGATATGAGATCAGCTGGCCAAAAGCCTGGTCAAAATGTAAATTTTAAAGACATCTCTTAAAGGAAGAAAGCTAAGTACAGAGAGGGAGGGATGTAGGGAGGGAATTCCAGAACTTGGGGCCCAGGTGACAGAAGATTTAGGGATATTGAATCAGATAAGGCAGGAAGCTTGAAGAGTTGTGGAGTTAGAGCAAGTTATAGAGATAGGGAGAGGCAAGACCATAGATGGATTTGAAGTCAAAGATGAGAATATTAAAATTGAGATGTTGATTGACTGGGAGCTAATGTGAGCACTATGATAGGATTTTGCTGAGAGTTTTGACAACTGAGTTTTGGAAGATCTTGAGTTGATGGAGGGTAGAATGTGAAAAAACACTGAAGATTGCATTGGAATAGCCAAGGCTGGTTGTCACTAAGGCCTGAATGGAAGCATCAGCAGCAGATGAGCTGAGACAGAAGCAAACATAGACAGGTAGGAGGCTGGAAGAACACAGCAAGCCAGGCAGCAGCAGAAGGTGAAGAAGTCTAGGTTTCGGGTGTAACCCTTCGAATCAACCTCTGACCAGTCACATTGTGCAGATGATTTAGCCAAAGTTCCATTAACACACCATTATAGAATCATACAATTCAGAAGAGACTATTCAGCCCATTGACACTGCACTGCCAAAATCGTATTCCTACTGACATTAGTCTCTCTTTCATGCACTTTGCCCATAGACCTGAATGTTATGACACTTCAAATGCTCATCCAAGGACTTCCCAAGGTTATGAAGTATCCTAACTCAACCACCCTCTCAGACAGTGCATTCCAGAACCTCATCACACTCTGGGTGATAAAGGCTTTCCTCAAATCTTACTAAACCTACTGCCTATCATTTTAAACTTATGCCTCCTTATTCTTGACCCTTTGACTAATTGGACTAAGGTTTTCTATTGACCCTGTCCATGACCTCATAATCTGAAACACCTCCCCCCCCCAATACCCCATCCCCTAAATCTTCCCTGATGCAAAGAAAAGAGCTCAAATTTATCCAGCTTCCCGCTGTAGACGAAATGCCCCAGCCCAGGCACCATCCTGGTGAGCAATCTGAGCAATCACATCCTTTGTACAGTGTGGTGACCAGAACTGCACATAGTATTCCAGCTGTGACTTAAATTAAGTTCTGTATAGCTCTAATGTAACTTCCCTGCTCTTACAACCTATGCCACAACTGTTAAAGGCAAGCGTCCCATATGCCTTCTTTACTATTCTATTAGCCTGTCCTTCTACCTTCAGGGATCCGTGGACAAGCATCCCAAAATCCCTCTGTTCATCTGAGCTTCCTAGAGTTTCCTCCCATTGACATTAAACAGGAGAGAGGAGAGTTGAAGTTGAGGCTGAACATTTGTTTTTAGGATATTCCCTTCCTCTCTGTGAAGTTATATTTAAAGATGAGAAATGTTGATGTTTTAAACCTGTTTTAACCTGTGATGAGATTTTACTTTATATCAATCTCATATCGATTTTATGAGTTACTGTCACAATGTAGAGCATTACTCCAGCGAGGAGATAATATTCCCTGTTCACAAATGCATGTTAACATTCTTGTGCAAGAAAATTTGTTCACATGGTACAGCTTTTAGTGATGCCATGCAGACTGATCTCTGAGGGCAAGAGCCATTGAGGACTCTACATCTCCAGACATCCATGCATAAGAATATTGGCTGGAGGTAACATGGGAGATAGCCAATGGTGCGGTCTAATGGAGGGCATCCTGATTTTCCCTCCTGGATCAGCACAATGTTTCTACATTATATCGAGACTGAAATTGGGACCTCAAATAGTACATTTTTTGTACATAGAAAAATTATACTATGTTCTATGTACATGGGTATACATAACTAGTGGCCTCCCACTGTGGCACTGGGCCCAGGAATACTGTACAGTTATCCTGCCCATGAGTGATTTTGATTGCGGGGTGCTATTTCATATCCTGCATTTCATAGAGTTTATTTCTGTCTTTGATTTATTCCTCAACAGAACCAGAATTAAGGAGGAGGCAACATCAGGTAAGGGAACTGGACTTGAGATTATCAATAACCCTGTAACTGACCAGAAACAACCCAAGCAGAAGCTTCTGATCTGAGCCACACTGGACATACATCCACAACGTTTTCCATCTTTGTACAAAATTAAAATACGGAGGTGTAACTTTACTTCAAAAGTCCCATTTACAGAATTTTTTACTCCCATTGCATGCCGTAAAATACAGATATTGCTATTAAATTCAGTAAATGTAATTATTTAAAAATTTCAAATCTAACATTGATAGACTTGGAGCATGAAGCTATTAAGTTTCACAGAGACAAAGCAGGTAGATGGAATAAAATAAAGACTAGTCATGATCTCGTTCAATGGTGCAAGGCTTGAGGGGCTGAATGGCCTTCTCACCCAGTTCCTATTTTCCTTTCTCCTGATTAATTCTTCCTTTGATTGTAGATCCTCTTGCCTGGAGATCTGTGGTCATGGCATGGCACACTTGTCCGTCAAGCACCACCCTCCTACATCGACCGTCTGCACCCACTTTGTGACATCCGTCATCTAACTAAGCCCCTCTTTCGGCTGTCCTCCACTTTGCCCATGTGTGATACCATCCACTCCAATCTTCACTCTAATTTCTTCGAATATGTTCCTTCACAATGCCATTGTTTTTATCTTTTTTTTCCTATTCATTTTCAATCCATATTCCAGATGCTGCTTGATCTCCAAAATTAGGTACAGCCCTTTAATTTGAAGTATATCCTTTTTATTTCTCTTTCATCCTGGTGCTCACTGTTTATGCCATTATAAACTATGGATAAGTCTCACCTCATTTACAGTCAATGTCAAATTTCAGCAACACTATCATTCGAGTCACAATATTTTGAACAAATCTCTGAAGTTTATTTAGGAGCAGTCCAGGTATTTTCATCGCTTTATTTTTGGGTTTGTTGTAAACTAATTGATAAAGGTTGATCACTACATCTGGAATTATCCATTTTACCTCATTTCCCTTTTCCTCTGGATTTTTTTGTCAACCTTCAGGAACTTTCTCTTCCCAAATCTCTCCTTCTGTTCTTGTCTTTTATCTTCCCAAATTTCTCACCCATGTGTATATACGGAATGCCAGCACTCAGTGCTTCTCTCACAAAGATAATGAGAAGGGGATTCTATTTGATAATTCCACATATTAAATGCAGCCTCTACATTGCTTAGAGAAAAAAAACACATCAAAGTCCGTCCAGTTCTGCTTCCATCATCCAAGTAGTCAAATGCTGCATTGAAAATGCCATTGTTTACAATATAACAATCTGATCAGTTGATTCACAACAGGTATAATGTGAGGAAAAGTCCAGTGGGTTACCATATGGTTGATTCAGACAGTCCAGAGTTTATGGGCCTCATATAAAATTACCCTTAATCATTCATTACTGCAGCCTGATAACCACATGAAAGCCCATCCAGTAGTTATTACCCTCTGTGTTAATGGTCCAACAGAGATCGATTTTGAAAGGCAGTGAGCAATTGCAGAGGAGTCCATTTGTAGAATTTGTAACAACCACACTCCTTGTGGAAAACTGGGAGCACTCTTAATCCTTTTGATTCAAACAAAATGTGGCAAATAAAATTCCCGAACCTTTTCCAAGGTGGTTCCCACTTTCTGATTCTAATGGGCATAGTCTGTGTATCACCCGTTTGAAACAGGCAAGGCAGGTTCCTCTTTACAGACCCCTGAAAATTGAAAGAGGCATGATTTCAGTATCAATGGAGTATGACATTGTCTCGTATTAGTGTGGTATACATGAGGTAGTTTGGCAATCATCTCAGAATTGATGTGCTTAGAGCAAGTTATTGGATATTAATTTGGCTTTTCTTATAATTGAGAGAGATGTCAGCACCGCAGATTGGAGCTTTGCTTTGGGCCTGCGGAATCCCAAATGGAGCAGGCTCCATGGAATTACCTTGGAAATTAAGATTCTGATGGGCAATTCCCCTGAGTTTGGAATCCTCAAATAAAACCCATAAACACTGAAATATATGCAAGGTTATAAAGATAGACCACCTTTTATCCAAAATTCAAAACACTCCAAAATCTGAAGGTCTTTTTGTGAAGTTTTCTCATTAACAAGATTGTTTGGCATGCAAACAGTTAACCCAAGTCAACACCCACTCGATGCATGTTGCTCAGATACGATGTGGAGGGGTGTGGCCAAGCACTGGCAGGCCTCGATTCTGTTTCAATGCCCCATTTGACTTTAGTGAGTCATGCTCCTCTGATAAGATAATACTTTTGATAATGCATCTTCATTACAGCATGCTACTTTCACCAATTGGTTCTCACATTCTACAGGTTTTGTTAAAAGAGAAAACCACGAGCCCCCGAAAGAGGCAAGCCCCCTTGCCACCTGGCACCCCCTCTACTCAGGTAATGGGAACTTACTCTTCAACTACAAAGAAGCAGTAAAAATTCAGATAAAGTTAGTTTGCTGTCTGAGCCACAAACAGAATCCAAAGACCAACTTCACTCATAGTTGAAAAGATTAAAGCTTCTGAAATATGTTCCAAGTTAATATGTATGAGATAAGGTAAAAATAATGTTTTATTACTTTAGGATTCTCCAAATGGTATTGTGCAATGTTGTGTGTAAAATGGACCATGGGGAATTGGCCTTGTTTCTCCAGCGGACTTTACCACTTGTCAAAATTCTGTTGGAAATTCTGGATGAATAGATTTTAGAATTTTGGGAATAAATCTAGTGAAGGTGTTGAACTCGAAGGTTGTCATATGTAACATTCATAGTAAACGTTTCGAGTCCAAATGAGTGTTTGAAATGAAGAAGAGTCCTATTAAAACATTAACTCTTTTTCTGTCTCCACACATGCTGCCAGACCTGCTGAGTTTCTTCAGTATTCACTTGTTGGAAATATCTTTGAGTGGGCTGTGATGGTTGCAGACTGTGGGTGAGGATGGGGTGCTGGTTGAGGGGTAATAGAATGGAAGACAGAAACAGATGAGTCATTTCTGATTCACAGTTGCCATTTGTTGCTGTAAAACTGAACCATTCATTCTGATTCCAGAGTCCCTCTCAATCCTGCGAATTTCTCTCCACTGGTGAATCGACAAGTCCATCTTACTCTTCAACAGAAACACTCACACCAAAGGTAAGTTCATCCCATTCACTCATTTCCCCCTTCTAAACAAATAAAATAAACAAGACCCTCACCCAGTGAGACCTGTCCCTTGTTTGCTGGTCAATCCATTTATACCTGCTGATGACCACTGTGCCATATTGAGCCACATGGATGCTCAGGTGCCAGACCACAAAACCACCAACCATTTTATGTCAATAGGATTCCCTCAACTCTAATGCTAGAAAGTCACACCCTTCTTCAGGGGTTGGGTGGTATTGACTTTTGTTTTTAGTTTGGCAAATGCAAATGCCAGTAAGTTAAGTGCTGATGTCTTCACCTTTTGAGTTGAAGCTGAGTAAACTGCCATTGGTCTGTAGCAGGAAGAACCATTATCCCTTTGCAATGTGCAGCACTGAGGTAGAGATTGGCCGTGTCGGTGCCATGATTTGGCCTGAGGCAAGAACCACTCTCGTTGTGGTAGTTCAAAGCTTGCCATTCTACAGATGGGGGTTGTCACATGGAACCTTTCAACGTTTCCCACTCCTTGATCCAAAGGGAGTCTGCTGTGGGATCTTGCTCAGGATGGGGTACCCAGATGGAAAGTGGGCAGTAAGTGGATTGGACATGTTGTCATGGAGTGGGTTTGTGAGGTCCACCATGGATTGTTTTAAACAGGTTTTGGGTTTTAATTAGTCAGCAGATATGTGGGTGGGTGGGTGATGTTTGCAAGGACAGGAAGTCAGGATGAGGGGTGTTACATGGATGAGGGATTGGATATAAAATAGAAGCAATGCTGAGTGGAGGACCGAGGGAGTGCAATCTTTAGAAATGCTGCTGTTAAGTCAAGAATGCAGGGCAGGTATCCTGACCAAGAATTATCCCTCGACCAATACCATCACATTATCTGGCCGTTTATCTTATTGTTGTTTGTGGAACTTTGCAATATATAATATTCACTATACTTCACAAAGTACCTTGTTGGTGATAAAGTGTTTTTGAACATTCAGAAGTTCTACTTAAATGCAAATTCTAAACTTTTAATGGACAGCTATCAAAAAAATGTAAATCAAAAGCAAACAGTTGAATATTCAGAAAATAAAAGGGCAGAAAGAGAATGGAAAAGATGAGAGATTTTGGGAGGACTGAAGTACAGGACTGTTGACAATGTTACACAATTTTTCTCAACAAGCTGTTTGAATTACTCATTGTTGGTGTGGGTTGACACATGATGGAATCTATTTGTATGGTCACCATATAAAGGTGATGTGGGACTGAACCGTGAGTCCTTACATGGAGGAATATTTAAATGGTGCTAAGGGCACAATCTTGAGGCAGGTATCTTGATAGAGTCATAAAGGTGTACAGCATGGAAAGAGACCCTTCTGTCCAACTCGTCCATGCCAACCAGATATTCAAAATTAATCTAGTCCCATTTGCCAGCATTTGGTCAATATCCCTCCAAATCCTTCCTATTCACGTATCCATCGAGATGCCTTTTCACATTGGAATTGTACCAGCCTCTACACTCCTTTTAGCACCCTTTGCATGAAAGTGCTGCCCTTCAGTCTCTTTTATATCTTTCCCCTTTTACCTAGTTTTGGACTCCCCTACCCTGGGAAAAAGAACTTGGCTATTCACTCTATCCCCTTCTGATTTAATAAACCTCTATAAGGTCACCCTGTTTAAGTCATCTGATGCTCCAAAGAAAACAGCCCCAGCCTATTCAGCTTCTCCCTATAGCTCATACCCTCCAATCCTGGCAACATCTTTGTAAATCTCTTTTGAACCCTTTCAAGTTTCACAACATTCTTCTATAGCAAGGAGACCAGAATTGAATGCACTGTTTGGCCAGTATCCTTCCAAACTCTTCCTATTCATATATCCATATGTTCATATATACAGGAACAATGTCCTGTACAGCCACAACATGACCTACCAACTTCTATACTCAATGCACTGACCAATAAATGCAACCATAGCCTTCACATGGTGAAACTGGAAATCTGAATGGGAGTGGGGGTGGGGTGTCTTTCAGGGACAACTGGGCATGAGTAATCACACATTCCCCAGCTTTGTATATTCAAAGGGCTAAGTCGGTTGTGTGGTGGAAGGGGGCAGGAAGTCACTGATTTCGCATTCCCTTCATTGGCAGCAAAGATCTGGGCACTGAATTCAACAGCATTTTGGACATCCATTCCTGTGGTCTGGTAGTGAGGAGGATTCTGAACTGCTGCTGCTGTCCTCTGCCCACCGCCCACCTTGCAGCTCCCCACTGCCCTCCCTCGCCTGGCCCCACCGCACCCTGAGATCCCTGGACCGCCACCACATGAGCTCAGTACAACAGCTGACTCTCCTTTCGTCGGTCCCTCGAAGCTCCCTAGACAAGAAAGTTAGCTTGTCCTCACTCCAACCTGCTGTATGCCACCTTTAACTGAATGGGAGGTTGTGAAGTAATGTGTTCCTCATTTCGCTGCTGACTTTTGGATAGAAATGGCATGCAGAGATATGGGGAAAAGGCAGGCGATTGACTAAGAGAGTGGAGCCAGTGCAGGCACAATGGGCGGAAATGCCTCGTCCTGTACCGTAACAGTTCAGTGATGTTGTGACTTAATTGCAAAGGCACAATCTATTGTTTTTAACAAGTAATGAAAACGTTCATGCATTAACAATCGGTTCCCATCATTTGCCAACTGACACCAACTTACTCCCCAATTTCCATCCAGATTTTGGGAATCTTATATTTCACCTTTTACACAGCAGAAGCCTGCATCATTTCCTGCCTCACTCGATTTCACTGTTAGATTGGCACTGTTCGAATGCCCACGTGGTCAACGTTGCTGCTTGGTGACCTCAGAACACCTATTCACCAACACGTTTGGCCAATGTCTACATGGGGATGTTAAAGACAATTAGATAGAGGGTGAAGATGGAGGAGATGAGGGGAGGGTCAGCATGGAGGGACTGTAGATGAGGTAAGCCTGGTACATATTCCAGAGGTGCACACATCCTTTGCTTCACCCGCCCTCTGTCTGTTTGACAGGATGATCAGAGACTGAGTGGGGAGATTGAGCTGCTTCAACAAGAGAGGCAACATCTACTGCAGACCATTAACAACCTGGAGCAACTCGTGGACAAGTGCCAACGGGAGGTAATACTTCCATCATCGTCTACCTGAATGCAAGGAAGACAGTGCCTGGTTTTGTCATTAATCCAACTGCAACCCTTGGGGATGCTGTCAGAAAATGCTTGTCCTTTGTTAGAAAGAATTAAGAAAGTCTTAGAAAAACTATTAATTACTTGAACCCCAAGTAAGTTTCTTATGGAATCTTAGGGGCAAATTTTCATTCTAAGTGATTGGTGGACTATATCAAGCAACATGTCCCGTTGCCCATTCTCAGCTGGCATCATGCTGATTATGTTCTACCAGCCCATGCTTACAATGCTCAAAAATGTTTATCTGCCAAAAGACGTTATTCTACCAATGGAAATTATTCAATAAGTAATCCGAATTGTGCCAAGAATCAGACCAGAAACCAAATTAAGATCATCAGTGGGGCTCGGAGTGTGATGCTTTTGAAGCTACACATGTAAATACATAGGACCTTATTTAAAGTGGACACAAAGCATTTGTATATGCATTGCACATTTTCCAAGAAATGGGGTTGTGGAGGCAACTAATCTCTGCTGCATTCCCAAAGCAACACCCGGACCAATCAGAATCTATGTTATTGGTATGTGTGAATTAGGATTTACAGGTAACTGTTCTTGCTGCTCTCTAATGGCATCCTCTTCTCATGCAGCATAAAATGTTGTCCCTTAATTCAAGTCTTCTTCAGGTGTCCTAGTTCTGATGAGTCCCAGATGAAACGTCAAATTCCAGTCTCATTTTAGCAAGGTTGAGCTAAGGTTTAATCTGCTCATATTTCATGGGCCACTATCCCAAATAAGTCCCGTTCTGGGATAATCCCAAATCTCCAGCTCTGAGTAGAAGACAGTTGTCCAGGATCCTGTTAAGCAGGGGAGTTTATCAGAAGTTTAAAATTCCCTGGCAATTCCCATTTGGAAGTCAGGACTTCCCACTAGATTCCAATGCCCATCTTCAATCATACACCTGATCTCTGACAATCAAGAAACTGAAAGATTTGACCTCATGTTTTTACTTAACAGTATGCCTGGTTTGACACATTGGCTGTGGTATACCTGTGACATGGGAACTTTTTAATAAAACATTTGGCATTCCATTTCATTTCAGAAAGTGCTGATTGCAAAAGATTGTGGAATCCAGAAATTCGAAAATCAGGTACTTCAATTTGTAATCTAATTTCTTCCATGATTTGAAGGTGCCAGTATTGGACTGGGGTGGACAAAGTTTTAAAACCACAACACGAGGTTATAGTCCAACAGGTTTGTTTGGAACCATTAGCTTTGAGTGCTGCTTCTTCATCAGGTGTTTGTGGAGTATAAGATCGTAGGACACAGAATTTATATCAAATGTTTACAGTGTGATGTAACTGAAATTATATATTGAAAAAGACCTTGATTGTTTGTTAAATCTCTCATCTTTTAAAATGACCATGTTGGTTTCAGTTCTTTCATATGTAAATCCCAGAACTTTTTTAGTTACATTCTCAAGTGAACTTTGACAATTGGTGTCATGTTGGCCCAGATAATGCATTGAAGGTGTGAGCTGCCCTGTGTGAGGTAGTCTGTGCCCCAATGTTCTGACTGATTCTAATCTAGTAAAGGGATTTACAGAATCTTACATGGATTCATGCAGTTTTTGAGCAAAACAAAATGTAATTCTCCAAGTACAAATTCACCCCACAAACTTGTGTGTGTGTGTGTGTGTGTGTGTGAATTTGTACTTTAAACTACATGTTATTTTGCTCAAACTGCATGAATCCATGTAAGATTCTGTAAATCCCTTTACTAGACTAGAATCAGTCAGAACCTTGGGGCACAGACTACCTCACATCCTCAATGGGCCAACATGGCACCTACTTTTAAAGTTCACTTGAAAATGTAACTTTAAGAAAGTTCTGGGACTTACATATGAAAGAACTGAAACCAACATGGTCACTCTGAAAGATAGAGACTTAGCAAACAACCCAGGTCTTTTTCAATATATAATTTCAGTTACATCACACTGTAAACTTTTGCTATAAATTCTGTGACCTACAATCTTATACTCCACTACCACCTGATGAAGGTTCAGTGCTCTGAAAGCTAGTGCTTCCAAATAAACCTGTTGGACTATAACCTGGTGTTGGGTGATTTTTAAGTAATTTCTTCCACTCATTCTGTCTCACTGTTCATTCAAAGTTGGATGGCAATTAGTTTGGAAAGAGTGAGTTACTGTTGTCCACTTGTGTTAATTAGAAGTTTAAATTAAAGATAATCCAAGTTTGTTCACACCAAGAAAACAGTTTTATTCTATCTACTGAATACAGAATTAGAACTTAAGAACAGAATACTTAGGAGCAGAAGCAGACCATGGACTCTACTCTGCCATTCAATGATATCATGGCTGATCTGATAGCCTTCAACATCACTTTCCTACCTTCTCCTGTAATTGATTCCCTTGTTGATTAAAAATCTATCAGTCTCAGTCTTGAATATGCAAAATGACCCAGTCTCAACAGCCTTCTGTGCTAAAGAATTCCATAGATTCACTGCTCTCTAAGAGAAGAAATTCCTCTCTATGTCTGTCTTTAATAGGCTATTCCTAACTCTGAGATTACGCTCTGTGATCTGAGATCTTTTCACAATGGGAAATAACCTTTCCATGTCTACCTTATCAAGTCTCCTAAGAACCCTGTATGCTTCAATAAGCCCACCTCTCATTCCTTTGAACCCCAGTAAGTACAGGCTACTCAACTTGTCCTCATGAGACAGTCCCTCCACACCCAGAGTCAGCATAGTGAACCTTCTCTGGACTACCTCCAATGCCAGTAGATCTTTCCTTAGACAAGGGGACCAAAATTGTTCACAGTATACCAGTTATGGTATAGCTAGTGCCTTGAATAGATTTAGCAAGACCTCATATTTTTCTACCTTATTCCCTATGAAACAAAAGCCAACATTCCAACTGCCTTCCCTGTTACCTGTCGAACTTGGGTGCAAGCTTTTTTCTGATTCATGCACGAGGACTCCCAAATCCCTCTATTCTGTATCAGATCAGCCATGATATCATTGTATGGCAAAGTAGAGTCAATGAGCTGAATCGTCTACTTCTGTTCCTAAGTCTTATGCTCTTACATTCTAATTTTGTATTCATTAGTTGGAATAAAACTGTGTTCTTGGTGTTCTGTACATTTCTGCAGTCTTTCTCCATTTTTAAATAAGATTCAGCTCCTTTGTTCTTCCAGCTGAAATGCATGATCTCGCATTAAGCTTGATAATTAACAGGAATAGAATGTTTTTTCTGAATTTCAACAAGGAACAGGGTGCATATTGAAGGAGCAAAAGCAATCCATATTTAATTTGCAATAGCAGTTCCTTTGGTTCTGTTAATGTTGAAATACTTGCATGCCACCAGAATTTAACTATGTAATAATATCAAACCACATTAAACATTTAATGACTCAATGCATCTGAGAAAGTTTCTGCTTTGTCTGTGAAACTATTGATTTCTAGAAAAGAGCAGGGGTTCTTTATTTATTGACAGACTTCACTAGCATATGGCATTAAGCAAGAGAAAATACAATACTTGGTAGATTTCATTAGCATATGAAAAAAATTAGTTTGTAATGCCAAAAGACTCTACTGTTCTAACAGGAGATTGGCAGAATTCAATGGAAATTCAGAGTTGGTGTCTGCAAACTGTGTCTTTCTGTTAGATAACAACATTTAGGATTTGGCATTCTTTCCAATGGCCTTTGATTTTTGAAGAGGAGACTATATAAGAACTTTCAAAGTTAAACATAATCTAAATCTCTTCTGTCTTATTAACAAGTTTGGTAATGTTCACAGATCCAGGAGCTCACAAGCAAACTAACTGAGAAAGAGAAAGTTCATCAAGAATTTATCGAGCAGATTGAACTCTTACAGGGCAGGCTGTCTTTGTATGAGGTAAATCATCCATTTAAGTCGATGCAATGGATTAAAACCAGATACCTTTCTTTCAATCATTCTCAGAATGTGGTTTCGTTGCTGAGAGAAGCAATCTTATCCTAAAAGTTTGATAAAGCTGAGTGTCTTGCTCAGTGTGGAACTGGAGTTAGGTATGGGATAGAGCCAGCAGGTTTCTCTTGTGGAAGTTTTGTGTTTTTGTGGCTAAATCCTGCCGAGAAGCCTCAGCATTTCCTGTGGTGATGTCACTTCCTGTTTCTTTCCTCAGGGGGTGGTAAATGACATCATCAACCCAAAGAAACCCAAACATATAAATAGAAAGCAGGAATTTTCAGCAGTGCTTCACCTGAGGCCCACTGAAGATGTTACCTAGTAGGGTGACGAAACGTCTGGAAATGAACCGTCAAGCTCAGTGAGCAAACCTACGTCCAGAGCCTCACCCTGAGCTACAAATCTTCTCATTAGTCAACCTCTCCTGATCAGAAATCTCTGGATACCTGGGTTCAACCTTATGAACCACCACCTGTCTATTAGAACATCTTCCTTGTTCACCTTCCTCAACTGTCTGAAAATGTTACATTGTACTGACAGGATCTCACAAGGCAGTTTATATTCACTGTGTTACACGGGAAATATTTTCATTGAACCAATGCAGGCTGACATCACAGCTGATTAGTGTATGATAAATGGTAGTTAGATTAATAACCATTAATCTGTTCTCAGTAACGTTGGGGAGAGATTGATAATAGCCAGGACAACAGGTGAGATGCAGATTATCGAGAGGTCTCTTTTCTAACTGAACCACTTTCTAATCTCCAGGGCAAACATCAAGAGGACAGTGAGAGTGAATTCACGGTTGAAGAAATGCTCAACAGTTTCCCAGGTACAAATTCAGCCATGTTTTTGCATCCATTGTGACTATGTAATCAAGTGAATTTACGAGTTTTGATAATGCACAGAATTATTAAAAGCATCAACTTTCAAAAATACATTTAAATTCAATTCATTCCTAAATCTAGAATTAAAAGTTAGTGTCAGGAATGGTGACCTTCAGACTGTCATCAATTGTTGTGAAAATCTGTTCTGTTCACAAATGGCTTACAGGGAAGGAAATTTATCTAGTCTCACTTAGATGCGACCCTAAATCCACAGGAATTTTGTTGACTCTGAAATGATATACAAGCCACTACAAAGTTGTACCAAACCACCATAAAGTCAGAAAGGATTGAAGCTGAGTAGATCATCTGGCATCGATGTAGACAACTCTAACCCTTTCCACATTAGAAAGTTGTCCTTAATAACTTCAGGGGCTTGTACCATTATTGGGAGAGATTTCTCAGAGACTGGTCAAACAATAGCCTGACGTAATCTCACTTACTGGATTGTGCCGTACGAGTTATATCACAAACACCACCATGACCATTCTGTTCCACCAGAGTTGATGGTACATTTTTGTTCTGTTGGGATGGCGACACCCAGGGAGTCCTCAACATTAACTCTGAACCCTGAGAAATCATAACGGTATAAGGTCAAATATGGGCAAGGAAACCTCCTGCTGATTTCCAGTTAATGTACCTTTGTACCTTTTTACCCTGAGCTGATGAAGTATGTACTTCTCCAAGTTGAATAGTATCTGGAAAGGTGAAGCAGTGAGGGCATTGGCAATGGCATAGAATGTAGTCTGGTTAGGAACTTCAAAGTCTGTCACCAAGAGTGGTTCTGTCACCAGCATGACCTTTGACCAGGATTGTCATGTCCTAAATAATAAAGGTGCTAGATTAGGTGTGGCACATGACGAGGAACTAGCAAGCGGGAAAAACATATCTTATCAATCCATGTGTCAGGGATCATGATGTTGGTCTTAGAAGATATTGTGTCCTTGGATAGGATCAAGACAGGCAATGAGAGTCCAAGCTATTATGAAAGTTATCCTTTAAATTAGCACTCTGCTCACTATTTACACTTTTGAGCTTGGAACAAGGCCATCTCGCCACAGTGTTTGCCGCCATGTGACCTCTAACATCAGTAAGAATGTAAGCAGACTATTTACACATTTGAGGATTAACCTTTTATTCTGCATCATAACTTAGATCTTTGTCTTCACCTCTGGTTCACCGAAATAAGTGTTGTGTTCGTTTCATCAATCTCCCTTGATTTATCCTCAGCCCTCCCAGAAGAAGTTCAGGATCTCTGTTAACCAGGTTTTTGGTGCATTCAGGAGAGCAGTGATTCAGTCATTCTGAGATTGTCAGCTCTTTATTCAGAAAGCCTTCTGGACAGCTGGTCCATTATATGAGGATCTTTGCCTCATTCTTGTCTCTTTTTCTCCTTGGAACAGAAAGCTTTTTTCATGATAGTGGATATTGCAGATTTATTCCAATGAACTTAAATTTCCTGGCAAGCATACCAGTCTGACTCTTTGCAATATTAAAGTGATCTTGGTATATTCTCAGAAGGATGGTAACTTTGAAGAGTCTCAGAAGGATGAATCTTTCCTTGTAGATTAACAAGTCATCTCTGTTCAAAGCAATATTTGAGAATGAGATTATTAGGAATGTATTTTGCTATCATTTGACATAGTATTGATGAATTTTGAAATGTTCTTCATGTTTTCTGAGCTGTCTGAATTTCTTCTAATCTCTGTTGCTACAGGTAAATATTATGTAAAAGATACAGAACTAAACATCTTCAATAAGGCTCTTGTCCTCCAGTGCTGTGTATTCAGCAGGAATGCATGACATACATCCGTTGTAGTTTAATGTTTTCCTTTGACATTCTTGATTGTAGTATTAAATCTTATTAATCTGCAGTAGAATGTCCGCCACTCTCAACCGTATCTTTTGGCAATTCCTTAGTATTAACAAAGCTACCAATGGTTTGCAGTCTGTTTCAATGTTAAAGTTCAGACCTAAAACCATAGATGTCATTTGAAACTTGTTGCATGTCCAAGTAGGTGCTGGTGCATTCTTTTCAGTTACTGTATATCTTTGCTCCATTTCAGTCAAAGACCTGGACTCATAGTGGACTGGTCTATGTTTTTCAGCTGTCTGGATTTGAAAAACTAATGCTGCTGTTATTGTTGGTAGTTCTGGGTCATAGTGAGTTAGTTGTCTGATGAAGTGAGCATTTCCTTTATTCTGTCAAAGAACTTCAATTAACTTTCATGCCAAAATCATGACCCTGTAGGTGTTGTAGTGGTTTGTTTAGCTTTTCCAGATTTGATTTAAAAAAAACATTTCTATATAGTTAATCATTCCCATGAACCTTTGCAATTCAATAGTCTTGCAAAACAGTGGGAAAGTTTTGATGGATTTAGTGATCTGTGGATCAGCCTTGACAACTGTTGTGTGGACGATACGCCTCAAACATTCAATATAGGCTGTGAACACTCAGGTTTAGAGTTCAAGGTTTGCCTTTCTTCTTGCATGCATTTCAACACTGCTTTCGTTATACCATTTGGATTTCAGCAGATCTTCTCCCTGAAGCTGGTAAATTACTTGCTTATGAAGGTGAAATGTTTCTGCATCCGATAAGAAGATGACTTCTTGATGTATTGCTTGTTCCTCTGTTATTTCTGACAAAGAATCTCCTGTCACAATATTTGGACGTTTCAGAACACAGGGTGTGAGTATTTTTTATGAAATGAGCAAATCTTTGGTCATAAAGAATTTTCTTTCTTGTTCTGAGTAAGAAAAGCTTGGAGTGGTATGGGCCAAATGCAGGCAGGAGGGACTAGTTTAGTTTGGGAACATGGTCGGCATAGACTAGTTGGATGGAAGGGTCAGTTTTCCATGTTTATGATTCTATGATCAGTGTTGGACTTTTTTTTAACAGATCTTGAATGAATTTATTCACCATTGAGAGGTTCACTCAGAATTTCCCCAGTCAGTTGACTATTCCAAGGAACATTTCTGTGTTCCTGACATTCTTGGGTTATGGGAATACTGGAATTGCTGGGGTCCATTATTATACCTTGTTTCTGAATCGTGTGACCCAGAAATTGTATAGTGGACTTGTCAAATTTGCATTTCTAATTCAGTCTTGCTTGCCCAATTGCCTTTAGAACTTGACAGACTTATTGGTCATGTTCTTCCTTAGTAATATCATAGATGAGCACACCCTGTTTTTTTCTCTGTTCATTCATGGGATGAGGGCATCACTGGCTAGATATTTATTGCCCATCCCTAATTGCCAGAGGACAGTTAATAGTCAACCACATTGCTGTGGGTCTGGAGTCTCATGTAGGCCATACCAGGTAAGGATGGCAGTTTCCTTCTCCAAAAGACATTAGTGACCCAACATCCAACAGTAATTTCACGGTCATCATTAGACTCTTAATTTGAGGAATGTTTTAAATTTGAGTTCAAATTCCACAATCTGCTGTGGCAGGATTCTAACCCAGGTCCCCAGTATATAACCTAGGTCTTTGGATTCATAGTCCAGTGATAATACCACTAGGCCAGCACCTCACACTTCGTGGCAAAGCTTTACTTCTCTGTCCTTGAAGATACTGGACATTGTGTATTGGAAAATATTTAGTGCTGAGACAATGCCAAATGGTAGTCAATTTAATTGTGTGATAAATGTGGTCAATAACCATGATACTTGGTCAAGTGAATTCTGCAAGAAACCACTGTGGCATCTAACTTTGTGAGTAAAACACTCTGCCAGTGTGATATCCATGGAAAACGTTGGAGAACTTTCCTTTGAACTGCCTGTTGGGCTATGTTAAGTTGGTATAAAGCCTGATCTCACCTTTTAGAACTATCACTGATCCTGAGTGCCATATTGTTGGCTTTCTATCCAGTAAAATTACTCCTTGATTTATCAACTTAATGAGACATTTTCTATTGAAGAATCTTGTACTGTCTTTGGAGCAAGTAAACAGATGGGATTTGGTATCTAGGAGTAGTATGATTTGGCACTCACTTTTCAGCTTTCCAAGTCTTCGGAACAATGTTGTGAATTCAAACTGAAAAACTGTCTCATTCACTTAGCTTTGTGATAAAGAACTACAATAATCTGTCCTTTGACTTCTAATCTGTGTCCCCTGACCTTTTAATGTTCCTGAGCTTCCGGGCAGTGCTAGTGGCATCTCTGGGAGTGGCAATATTTGCCATTGAAAGTCCTTTGTGCTTCCCATGTTGTTCTGTTTCCTATTTCTTCCAAAATCTACGTGTTCTCAAAGTCTATGTTGCTTCTGAGTTAATTCCTGTAACCCTTATTTCCTTTCCATTTCTCTTTGCGATGAGTACTGCTTTGTCACTCAATCTTTGTTGTCTGTGCATTTTCCAAACTCTTGGCAACAGTTTGCCTGCTTTCACCATGGGTTGGCTTGGAGGTGATCATGAAAGAGATTCTGATATCAAGGTTTGGTCTGTCCTCTATCTCTGGCTCAGTTTGTCCCACTCCCCTTAGTGCTTGCTCGACTGGTAAACCTTGTCTGCTCTTCTCTACCAATAATCTGAATATACACCTGATAAAGTAATTCCAAATCTTTATTCACACAATGTATATAACTATCATCCTAGTTAGAACCAGGTCTCTCAGTCTCCTGCTTAGACTTACGCTATGCTTACATCATCAGCTACATCACTGGCTGATTTACAATCACCTGTTAGTCCACAATTGCCTTCTCTTTGTTTCAGTTTTGGAATTGAATAATCCTTTAAACCGTTTTATTCCACTGCTCACTGTTGCTGAATTGTACTGTTTTCAGGGATTGAGAAGTTATGTTCGAAAAAGGGTACGGACATTTCTAGTGAGGAGTGGCTTGTGTCACTGCAGAGTCAAGTGCAGTCACTGACCAGGGAAAACCAAGAGCTACAAGGGAAGTTGCAGGTAACAAACCCTCATTCCATGGGCCTTGATATTGAAACCTTACACCATACATGAGAAAGGACTGAATGAAAGAGTTAAAATGAAAGGGGAGGGATGTGTAACAGACCTATGATGTATTCACTTTTTGACCTTTCAAACCAGAGGTCATTAGGGCTGTCATGAATAGCTGGGACATTTTAATCCTGTGTTTAAATTGAGGTTCTATATTAAGAGTCTGACAGATGAAGGAGAGAGAGCAACATTTAAGGTATGCAGAGTAGCTCATTGGGATGGAATAGTGCTTAGACCATGCAAATCAGTCTTGCAAAACTTGTAGCTGTGTTACATTGAAAAACAAAGATTTGTATTTGTAAGGCACTTTTCATTGGCCATTTCAGAGTTCCTTACTGCCAATGAAGTGTGAACAATGGAACAATAAAATAAAGTTGGTGTAGGCACTTTCAATTAAGTCATTCAAGAGGGCTTTAGGTGATTAAATAGAAATAATCCGCAGGATTGTGGGAACTGGGTAGGAGGATGGCACTAATTCACAACGTTCATTCGGAGAGTTGGTGCAGTCAAAATGGGCCAAATGGCTACCTTCTACACAGTAACAATTCTATGATCCTGTGAAGTACTTTATAAAGTGCAGTCATCATTGTCATGTAGAAAACATGGTAATCGACACGCCCAGAGCAAGCTCCCACAAACAGAAATATGATCACGACTTGATAGTCTGGTCTTTGTAATGTTGATTAAGGGATAGTCAGAATACAGTGGATAACTCGCCTGCTGTTCTTTGAAATTTTACAGTGGGTTCTTTTAAATCTCCCTGTGCCGGCAGATGAAGGTTCAGGTTGACATCTCATCTATAAGACATCACCTTTAACAGTGATGTACTCCCTCGGTGCTGCACTGTAGAGTGGCAGCCTTGATTCCACTTGATATCTGAGTGGGACTTGAACCCAGAGGCAGGCATGCTATCAACTGAGCCATAGCTGACACTTGCAATATTAAATGAATTGTTTCAACAATACCAAGCCATACTAAACATTCTCAGCCAAGATAACTAACATATAGCGCATAATGTTACAAAGTGAATTACTAATTGACATTTCACACCTTCAATTTCATTGGTCTTGCGATTTACGTTTCAGGAGATAGAATCTTTGCAGAAAGAAGGAAATGAAGGAGAACCATCAGGAGGCCTGGATTTTATCCCTGTTTTTCTCTATGATTCCTTGCGAACAGAATTTGAGAAACTGAAGGAACAATATGAACAAGCCCAAGTTATAATCATGGCTGAGGCTAACTCACCCTCCTCTGACAAATTAATCTCAATGGAAGCTTACACACAACTAAAGGTGGAACATGAGCAAAAAGTTCAAAGATTACAAGCAGAGCTTGATGAGTTCAAGTCCAAGTCCTACTCAAAGGGAGGAGATCCATCCAAAGGTGGGGAGTTAGAGGAGGAAGATATGGTGCAACAAGATGTTCAGGAACTCATTAAAAAATTAAAGGAGACCCAGGGAAAATATGAGGCAGCTGTGACTGAGATTGAACAACTTGAAGAGCAGATCCAACTAGGAATTCTTTCTGTGAAAGAAAATGAAGAAACGAGCAAAACAGAGACAATAAAAATGGTCCCTGGAGATGAGCTAGAGAGTGGTGAGATGGAGCTCCTGCAACCAGATAAGGCTGAAGGAGAAGAGGAAAAGAAAGTGAGAGCAATGGAGGAAAAGCTGAATGAAATGGAGAAGCTTCTGTCACAGAGTATCCCTCTTAAGGAGTATAATGAGATGCAAATATCACTAAACACCTCGCTTCAAGAAATTTCCAAAGAGAATTCCCTGCTGATAGAAAGATACAGCAAGGCAGAAGGTGAACTTGAAGATCTGAAGAGAAGTCATTTTGAAGAGTTCACTGTCGATGGAATTGGGCCTTCCATCAAAGCCACTGAACAACTCGAAGAACTGAGCAAAGCCCACAGTGAATTGCAGGAAAAATGCAGAGAACTTCAAACCAAATACAACAAGAAAGTTGAAGAACTCGAGTCCGTACAATCTTTGTCCATTTCAAAGAAGGAGCATGAGGAGGTGAAGGATAAGTTGAGCAAATCTCTCAACGAAGCCAACAAGCAGCTCTCTGATTTAAAGCAAGGGCACGGTGCAATCCAGAAAGAAATTGCAAGGCTACAAGATGAGGTAGAACACCAGAGGATGAGCTCGGTAACATTGGATGAGCATGTGAAAATGAAGGAATCATTTGAGAAATCTCTGCAGGGTACCAAAGAGATGTTGATCAATGTGCAGAATGAATTAGCCATAAAAGAAAAGGAGTTATCCCAGCGACAGGAAGAAAAGGAGACAATGAGAAGCCAAACCATTCAAAAAGAAGAGCATGAAAAGATTAGCACTTCACTGAAGGCTGAGGTAAATTCTTTAATCATTAAATTAAACGATCTGACTAAGAAGCATGAGAAGACCTGCACTGAGGTGTTCCGAGTACAGAGGGAGGCGCTCTTCATGAAAAGTGAGAAACAGGATGCAGAGGAACAGCTGGCCACTGTGCAAAAACAGTACAACAAGTTAAAGACTGAGTCAACGAAGATCATTGAACTGCACAAACAAATTGAGGAGTCTGCTGATCTTGTGAAGGAGAAGGATAGGAAGGTATTGCAGAATTACAGTCTTTAGTGTTGTGGAATTAATATTAACTCTGATCCCTCTTAGATGCTTTTGTACTGCATTATACAATTTAATTACCAATCTTTTTCAGTCTTATTGTTCACTGATGTGTGGAATAATGCTGGTTTCTTAGTAAACGAAATATCATTCCTTCCAGTGACCAAGTGAAATCTATCCAATTACGAGGCCTCTGTATTGATTTACTCATTTGTTTAATGTTAACCTCGGATTCTTGTGGCAGAATGGTAATGTGGGCTAGGAGGCCTGGGTTCAAGTCCTGCCTATTCCAGTGATGTTTCTGAATAAATTAATAAAAATTATAAATTAAAAAAAATACTGACAAGTAAGTCTCAAAACAATGTAGAGTTTCCCTGCTGTAACACAGGCAGTTACATTTTAGCCATTTTTTTTGGAATGTTTCCCAAAACTGCATTGTCACACTCGCTGTTCGTTCAAGAATCTCTCTCTGGTAAAAGTCTCTCTTTGATTGTGCTTCCCTTCTATGTAGTACCTTATTTGCTTTGTTGTAAATTGCCCTGAGATCTAGACTCATAGAGATGTACAGTACAGAAACAGACCCTTCAGTCCAACTCGTCCATGCCAACTCGATATCCCAACCCATTCTAGTCCCACCTGCCAGCACCTGGCCCATATCCCTCCAAACCCCTCCTATTCATGTGCCCATCCAGATGCCTTTTAAATGTCGCAATTGTACCAGCCTCCACCACTTCCTCTAGCAGCTCATACACGTACCACCCTCTGCAAGAAAAAGTTGCCCCTAAGGTCTCTTTTATATGTTTCCCATCTCACCCTAACCCTATTCCTTCTAATTATGGACTCCCTCACTCTAGGGAAAAGACTGGGTTTATTTATCCTATCGATGTCCCTCATGATTTTATAAACCTCTAAAAGGTCACCTGTGATATAACTGCTGAAGGTAAGTTGTTGTAATAGCCTGAGGTATTTGAAGTTGCTGTAAACACTGAAGACCTGTGGTGGAGTTATGGTCCGGTATTAACATCCCTATCTATTGGTCTGAGGTTCTGGGTTTGAGTGAAACTGTTGGCCATGGAAGGTCTAAGAATGTGGCCTGACAGGTTAATTGTCACTGTATAATTCCTTCTAATATTCCTGACTGTAGACAGTTAAAGAGGGAGAATATCCTGGTCAGCCATTTTGCAGTAGCTTGTCCATAAATATGGACAACTCCATTGAAAATTCAGGTGCCACCCTGTCTGTTTTTTCAAGTAGATGATTTGATGAAGCTCATGGGAATTTGTCCAGAAATCCATCCTGTACCAAATAGTTAAGGGTAAGAATTCATCATATTGCTTCTATCCAGGACAACATAAACCATTCTACATGCACCAGATGCATCTAACTCTTTCTTAATCATTCCACAACTACTTCATTTCATTCTATGAAAATGTTTTGTTCAGGAACCCATTCCAAGTGTCAGTCACTCAGTGCAATGAACAACCTCCTCAAATCAGTCGCACGTTTGCCTTTTCCCAGTTTGAAATAACATCTCCTTGTTTTACCAAATTCTGTATCATACTGTGGAATCCATTCTCACTGTTACCTGTGGGTACAATTCCCTGCTTCCTTCAAAATGAACCGGGTCATTTAGCCACTGTCTTCCATTATAACAAATAATACCAAATTCCACAGGCCCTGCCTTGATTGTACGTCATTATCCAATTTACCCCCAATTTTTAATCACCCAATTCTGAAATCTTACTACACACTTCCAGAGCAGGTGAGACTTGAACCTGGATCTTCCAGCTCAGAGATATGTACACTGCCCCAAAACAGCCTTGGAAACTGTCAAACTATAACAATTGGACCCTGAATGCACCACTATGGACCAGTTAGCCACACCAGAAATCTTAATTTCCTAATATGGAAATAGAGTCATAGAATCATACAGCATGAAAACAAACCCTTTGGTCCAACTCGTCCAAGCTGACCTGACATCCCAATCTGATTCAGTCTCTTTTGCCAGAATTTTGTCCACATCCCTCTGAAGTCTTCCTATTCATATACCCATCCAGACACCTTTAAGTGTTGCAGTTGTACCAGCCCTGACCACTTCCTCTGGTAGCTCATTCCATACACACACCACCCTCTGTGTGAATAAAATAACCCCCCCTCCCCCCAGGTTCTTTTTAAATCATTCCTCCCTCGCCTTATGAACCTATGCTATGTTGATGAGAGTGCCAAATCCTATTCACTAGATCACCAGGTTACATAATTAACCCTGTACCCACAGCTTCCTATAGAATAAGGTCTTTCAATCCTTTGTGATTTCAACTTAATTGAAAATTAAGAATTCAACATCTAAGATCCTTGGGCCATTTTTGTGAAATGGTAATGTCCCTACCTCTGTGCCAGAAGGACTGGGTTCAAGTCTCACCTATTCCAGAAATATGTCTGAACTGGTTGTTTAAAAGGAACCAGGATCCTCAGTGCCTCTGTAGCAAAGTCAAATATCGTGAGGCACAATAAATGCCAATTTATTGAATAAAATCAAAGGATACTTCTTTCCAATAAAGAAAAACCTGACTAGATTTTATCCAAGTCCAATTCCATGATGAGGGCCAGGAAGTAGCCATACATTTAGCTACTTACAATTGCTCCTTTTGTTGAATGACAATCTACATGAAACTGGAAAGCTGACCAGACAGAACTTTGTGTGTGTTTCCTTGCATTGTTGTGCAAATGGTGCATAGGGGCACAAGGAGTCCACTATCTTAAAGTGAAACAAAGTTATCGCTTGGCTGGCGATGAGAAGGGCACTACATGTGAGATCCTTCTTGTACACCTGGACACTCTATGGCACTGCACACTGTCCTCGAAGCGGCTCTAGCGGGTGGGGTTTAGAGACTGTCACACACCTCCTTCTGGAATGTGCCTCTGCAAAAGAGGTCTGGAGAGAGATGCAGTGGTTTTTGTCAAGGTTTGTCCCAACTACCTGCGCCTGGCGGACCATCAACTCTGAGAAAGATGCTCTTTCAACACCCTGAAATTTGGTGGTCTTCCCGAGCAAGGAGTTGGTCTCAATTGAGTGTTGTAGCCTGGCACATTCCAAGGTCCAGGACTATGTGCTGAGGGATGCACTACAGCTTGGACCACTATCTAAGGTCTTTCTGCCAAAGTTGAATGAGAGTTCGTTCAACACCTCAACTATATGTAAATAAAACCGTGTACATGTAAGAAATATCTTGGGTTTGTTTGCTGAATAGAGTCAAACTCCAATGTTTGTTTGTTTCTCGATATACAGAACCAAGCTGCTGTAGTGACAATGTATGTATAGAAGAATATTTTTATGAATAAAGTAAATTTTTGAAATGAAAAAAAGCCTGTAAGGCAAGGCCTCCCAAAGCTGGGTTGTGAACCCAAATGGAGTCACCAGCTATTATGGAGCTGAGAGTTAACTGCATCATAGGCTAACCTTCTATGAAAGAGGCCAACTGGACAATCCTGGAGACCGGAAGTTATGTTAATCAACCTGTTCAGAGATGTTATTGCATTTCTCTGGAGCAGGTAGGACTTGAGCCTAGATCTCCTGGTTCTGAGGTAGGATCACTACCACTGCACTGCCAATGCTCCCTCTGGAGCCCTGGAGCCCGTCCTGAAATCCTAATGGAAAGTTTGACCACATTATAATTTAGATTTAACAGCTCCCTCCAACTCTGCTGTTCTCACAGCTCTTCCACCCCTTTCTCATACATAAACATGCTCCGTTGCCCCACTCTCACCACTCACTGATAGATCCCCACTATCTGTAACTCCACTCTCGCAGGCTGGTCTGTACACCCCCTCCTGCTGGTGCCACAGATTCTTCCACTTACTCTGCTCTCCTCGGCCCGGGCTCTTGGCGATTTGCACAAACACAAACACATCACAAACTTTGAGGTGGGAAAGAGTTGGGAATGCACTGCCTTAGGAAATACTGTAACCAAACTTAAAATGTCAAAGGAAACATAGCAAATTTAAACCCAAAAAAACCCAGAAAGAATCTAGACAGAACTTAATTTCTTTGTACACTTTAATTGAAGGACAATTAGTATTAATCAGATTGCTCTGATTACTCTCTGTTTAGCTAATAGTCAATAATCTAGCCATTAGGACATTCTCATTTCTGGATAGTTCGTCATGTGTGCATGACAATTGCTTTTGGCCCCATAGCCCCATTGGGAATGGTGAAGTTAAAGTTGTCTCAAGTAGGAGTCCCAATTCTCCATTATGTGGAATTCCTTGCATTTAGGATGTCCCTCCTGCTATTTCTCTGATGCAATTTGTTTTTTTTTTCTCCCTGTAGATAAGTGAACTATCCAAAGAGGTGTTCAAACTAAAGGAGGCTTTGAACAGTCTGTCGGAGCAGGCTAATGCTGCAGCACTACCTCCCAAAGCAGCCCCATCCCACCAACAACACACAGAGGCTACGCAAAGACAGATCAGAGTATTACAGCAGCAGCTAGCAGTAAGTAGGCCATTCGACTATTGCAGGGGATAACACAACTCCAAGAATTACTGGGTGGGGGATGATTAAAATTTACAAAGTTACTTTTCAGCTATCATGTACAACAGTAAAGGTAGCTGATGAAAGAGGGCATAGTGGTTATGTCATTGGACTGATGATTCAAAATCTCATGCTAACTGGATTGCTTAGGACTATATTCACTGGAATTTAGAAGAATGAGGGAAGGGGTCTGATATAAATGTATAAACGTCTAACAGAACCAGACAGAGTAAATGCAGGAAGGATGTTCCCGATGATTAGGGAGTCCAGAACTAGGCATCACTGTCTAAGGGGTAGGCCATTTAGCACAAAGGTGAGGAGCGATTCCTTCACTCAGAGAATGGAATTCTCTGCTGTAGAATATGATTGAGGCCAAAACATTGGCTATTTTTCAGAAGGAAATTAATACAGTATTTAGGGCTAACGGGATCAAAGGGAGAAAGCAGGAACGGGGCATTGATTTGAGGATGATCATATTGATTGGCGAGGAGGCTTAAAGGACCAAACTGTTTACTGCTGCTTTTAAAGCTCCGACAATCCAGGTTCAAATCTCATCAGTTCCTGGTGTTGTCTTAGAGTTCCTGTGGCACTGTGGTCATGTCCCTCCCTCTGAGACAGGTGGCCTGTGTTCAAGTCACACCTTCTCCAGTGAAGAAGATTGATTACATGCGACAACACTACTATTGTTAACAATAGGAATTCAGCCCAATGAGGCTTTTCTGCCATCAATTCCACTTTATTGCCATGGCTTTAAACCTCCAGAAACACTTGACCAACAAAAATCTATTGAGCTTTGACTTCAAAATATGCCTTTCATGTCAAGAAATATTTTCTTTTTCTCATTCTTTCATGAGATGTCGGTATCACCGGCAAGCCCAGCATTTGTTACCCATCCCTGGTTGGTCTTTGGTCTGGGTGGAATATCTCAGAGGGGAGTTTAGAGGTAACCACATTACTGGAAACACATGGGGGCCAGACCAGATATGAGCATCAGGTTTCCCTTCCAGATAGATTTTTACAACAATCAGTGATATTTGTTATGGTCACCATTACTGAGACTAACTTTCAATTCAGGAGAGGTTTTTTAATGAATTGAATTTAAATCTTGTGATGGGATAGAGCTCATGTCCCCAGGATATTTCCCCGGGCCACCAGATTACTAGTCTAGTGATTTACCATTGTGCCACCTTCTCTCCATGAATTTGAATACGTTGGGAGAAAGGCCTCATTCCTGATAAAGAGCTTATGCTCGAAACGTCAATTCTCCTGCTCCTCTGATGCTGCCTGACCTGTGTTTTTCCAGCACCACACTCTCGGCTTTGACTAAGTTGGTCTCAGTGCAGCATATCCAGATGTGAGATGAGAAAACTCTGAAGTGGTGGAAAGTCTGAGGAACCATAGATCCCATTTCGAATAGTAACCCCACCACCTGCACAGTCCCCTCAAGCCACCTGTTCTGACCTGGAACTATGTCACTGCTCCCTCACTGTCATTGGGTCAAAATCCCTCCCTAACAACATCTATGCTACATGGACTGCAGCAACTCAAGAATGCAGCTCACCACCACCTAAACAAGGGCAATTAGGGATGTATCAGGCAGTGAAGTTTGGCCCAGCTAGCATCACCCGTGTCACATTAACATAGAATCCCTACAGTGCTGAAGGAGGCATTTCAGCCCATCGAGAGGTGTCCCGGCCCTCTGAAGAGCATCTTACTCATCCCCATAACCCCCAATGGAACTTTTACCATGGCTAACCCAACCCTACACAGCCCTGGACACTGTGGGATGATGTTTTAGAATGGCCAATCCACCTAACCTGTATATCTTTAATGAATAAAATAAAACAGGATTGACTCACATAATGATCTCCCTATACTGCATATGCTGACACATACTCACTGTACGAAGGATCTCATCAAATTGGAGTCCAGCGTATGCATAACCGGATGTGTGTGCGCACGCAATCCAGACTGCTATTTGGAGCCCAAAATGGGCAAATATCATGGACAATGTGGAAGCAATCAAATCATCGGGCGCTTGATTCTCTTCTTGTCATTTAGCTTAGTCCCGCCTTCTCCAGCTCAGTTAGGCTTGAGCTAGCCAGTGATATCACATCCTGTGGAAAAAAGCACAAACCTGTTCCAGCCAAGCATACTATAATTACTATGTGGCCTCCCAACATGTTATATTCTGACAAAGAATTATTTAAACTGCACTTGAATGAATTAATACTGTCTGCCTCCACTGTCTGTTCCATAAATTGACCAATCACTCACTGCTTTAAACACGGCACTGGTATTAAGCACTACCCAGCATTGCAGTACATTGTTAAGTACAATAGCAAGACATGATGTTGGGTCAGAAGATGTGGGATGCATATGGGTGGAAGTAATAAGGAGAAAAATACACTGTTGGTACAAGTCTATAGGGCCTTTGACCATAGCTATTCTGTGGGATAAAGATAATGAAGGCAGACAAAACATACAGTGCATTCATTACGGGTGACTTTAATCTTTGTATAGATAGGGATAGTTAGATTGTCAGAGGATGCTAAGAGGATGAATCCATAGAGTGTGTTCACAATAGTTTCCCAGAACTGCATGTTGTGGAGCTAACCAGGGATGAGACTTTTTGGATCTGGTAATGTGGCAAGTTTGATAAATGATATCAGAGTAAAAGATACCTAAGGGAACAGTGACCATAACATGATCAAATTAGAATTTGGTTAGAATTGCAGTGGTTTGAGAAAGCAGCTCAACACCACCCTCTCAAGGAGGAGAAAGTGAGGACTCCAGATACTAGAGATCAGAGTCAAGAGTGTGGTGCTGGAAAAGCACAGCAGGTCAGGCAGCATCCGAGGAATGGGAGAATCGATGTTTCGGGCATAAGCCGTTCATCAGGAATGAGACTTGTGGGCCAGGAGGCTGAGAGATATTTGGGAGGGGGTGGGGCTGGGGCGAAGGTAGCTCAGAAAGCAATAGGTAAATGAAAGTCGGGGAGAAGATAATAGGTCAGAGAGGAGGGTGGAGCAGATCGATGGAAAAGGTGATGGAAAGGCCAAGAGGGTAATGCCAAGTTGAAGGCTTGGACTGGGATAAGGTGTGGGGAGGGGAAGTGAGGAAACTGTTGAAATCCACATTAATCCCATGTGGTTGCAGGGTCCCAAGGTGGAAGATGACACGTTGGGTGGTTAGGGTTTGGCAATGCAGGAGGCCCAGGAACTGCATGTCTTTGATGGAGTAGGTGGGGGAGTTGGTGCATGTGTCCCAGAGATGGTCTCTGAAACGATCTGCAAGTTGGCTTTCTGCCTCCCCAATGTAGAAGATACCACATCGGGTGCAACGGATGCAGTAGATGACATTTGTAGAGGTACAGGTAAATTTCAGTTGGATGTGGAAGATTCTTGGACGGAGGTGAGGGGGGGAGGTGTGTGCGAAGGTTTTACACTTCCTGCAGTGGCAGGGGAAGGAGCTAGGAGTCGGCTGAGGGCTGGTGGGCAGCATGAATCTGACAAGGAGTCGTGGAGGGAATGGTCTGTCCAGAACGCAGATCAGGATGGGGAGGGAGATATATCCCTAGTGGTGGGGTCTGTTTGTAGGTAGTGGAAGTAATGGAGGATGATGCGATGTGTACAGAGGCTGGTGGGGTGGAAGGTGAGGAGCAGGGGTGTTCTGGAAGCGGTGGGGTTCAAGAGTGGAGGAGATGCACTGGAGGGTATTGTCGACCATGTGGGAGGGGAACTTGCGGTCTTTGAAGGAGGAGGCCATCTGGGATTTTCTATGGTGGAATTGGTCATCCTGGGAACAGATGCGGCAGAGGCAGAGGATTTGGGAATAAAAGATGGCATTTTTACAAGAGGCAAGGTAGGTGGAGGTGTAGTTCAGGTAGCTGTGGGAGTGCATGGTAGATGGTAGATTTGTATGGTAGGTTTGTAGTAGATGTCTGTGGTTAGTCAGTCGCCGGAGATGGAGAGGTCCAGAAAGGGAGGGAGGTGTCCAAGATGGTCCAGGTGAATTTGAGGTTGGGGTAAAAGGTGTCAGAGAAGTTGATCAACTGTTCAATCTCCTCATGGGAGTATGAGGTCGCGCCGCTGCAGTCATCGATATAGCAGAGGAAAAGGTAAGGGATGGTGCCAGTGTAGCTGTGGAAGATGGGCTGTTCCACATACTCAACAAAGAGACTGGCATAGCTGGGCCCATGTGGGTGCCCATAGCTATCCCTTTGGTTTGGGGTAGACTCTCAAGGACAACAAGGGATGGATAATAAATGCTAATCCTGCCAGAGACACCAACATCTGACTAATGAATAAAAATATATCAGTTTGAGGGTGAGAAATTTGGTTCAGAAACAACAATGCAAAATGTAAACAAGGGCAATTGCAAAGGAATGAGGATGGAGTTGACTGCAAAGGAACTTAGCAGCAAGTCACTTGAAGAACAATGTTTAAGAAAATAGTTCATGCCTCATAGCAAAGATATACTGCAGAAAGGGGATTAGCTGACTATGGTTGACCAGGGCAGTTAAGAACAGCATCAAAATGAAAGAGAAAAAGCATAAAATACGCCATAAATTACTGGTAGACCAAAGAAATGAGTAAGTTTAAAAACTTACAAAAAAATGACCAAAAAAAGGAGAGAGAAAATAAATTTTAGGACAAATTAGCAAGTAAAATAAAAACAAACAGTAATATCTTCTTTAAACATATACAGAAGATGTGAGTAGGCAAAGTGAACAGAGGACCCTTGGAGAATGAGGGTAGATAATTACAATAGGGAACTGGAAATAACAGAGGAGTTGAATAAATAATTTGCAACATTCTTTACATAGAAGACACCTAATAACATTGCAAAAGTGCTAAAATAGTCACAAAAAATGGGAAAAAATAAATACATTAATTACCACTAGAAAAAAAAAGTACTTCGTAAACTAATGGGGCAAAAGGCAAATATATCCCCGGACCCAAAGGGTGCTTTTTAATATATTAAAAGGAAGTAGCTACAGAGATAATGGATGCACTGATAATAACCTTGCTGAAATCCTTACATTCTGAAAAAGTCCCAAAGGAATGGAAAACTGACAATGTATCACCCGAGAAGGGAGAGAGACGAGAAAAAACACAGGCAACCAGGAATTGCAGGCTAGTTAGATTAAAACCTGTCATTGAGAAAATGTTACAGACTGTTATAAAGGATGCAGTGGCAGAACATTCAGAAATGTATAATTTGATCAAGTCCAGTCAGCATGACTTCAAGCAGGGGAGCTCATGCCTGACAGAGTTATTAGCATTCTTTGAGGAGGTAAAAGCATGATGGATAAAGAGGAACCGGCGAATGTAATGCATTTGGATTTCCAAAAGACATTCGATAAGGTGATTCATATAAAGGTGGATTGGTGGTTAGTACTGCTGCCTCACAGTGCCAGAGGGCTGGGTTTGATTCCAGCCTCGGGCGACTGGCTGTGTGGAGTTTATACATTCTCTCTGTGTCTGCCTGGGTTTCCCATGGATGCTCCAGGTGCACAGTCCCAAGATGTGTAGCTTAGATGGATTGGCCATACTGAATTACTGTGCGGTGTCCAGGGATGTGCAGGCTAGGTGGCTACATGGGAGAGGGTGGAGTCCTCTTCACAGAGTCCATGTGGACATGATGGGCCAAATGGCCTCTTTCCTTACTGTAGGGTTCGGTGATTCTAAGGCAACATAATCAGAAAAGAGCTCATTAGGGTAGTATGTTAGTATGGACAGAGGATTGGCTAACCAATAGAAGTAGAAAGTTGAGACAAAAGGGTTATTTTCAGGATATAAACCCGTAATTAGTGGTGAAAAGCAGAGACCAGAAAAGGGCCTGCAATACATAATATATATGAATGACCTGGATAAGGAAAATAAATATACTATAGCCAAGTTTGCAAATGACATCAAAATAGATTGGAAGGCAAGAGGTGAAAGTGAAGCATATTCTACAGAGGGTTATAGACATTTTAAATGAGTGAGCAAAAGGCTTGACAGATGTAATAAAATGTAATAAGATGTAGGAAAATGTGAGGTTTTGTGCATTGGCAGGAGGAATAGGGAAAAAGTGAGGACTGCATATGCTGGAAATCAGAGTCAAAGAGTATGGTGCTGGAAAAGCACAGCCGGCCAGGCAGCATCCGAGCAGTTGAATCAGGAAGCATAGGGTCGTTGAATATTATTTAATTTGATAAATGTTGTAAAAAGCTACTTCACAAAGGAATTTGAGGACCTTTATTCATTCATCATGAAAAGTAAGTAATAGGGGTGGTAACTGGAACGTTGGCCTGTATTTCAAAGGAGATAGAATATAAGAATCGGGAAACCTTGATGAAACTATATAAGACACTAGTCATTGCACCTGGAAAATTGTGAACTGTTTTGGTTCCCTTATCCAAGCAAAGATAAAGTGGCATTGGAGACAATCCAGACAAGGTTCACCAGGTTGATTTTGGGTGTGGAGGGCTGTTCTTATAAAGAGTGGTTAAATAGGTTGAGCATTTACTCCTTAAGAGTTTAGAAGAATGTGAGGCAACCTTATTGAAACACATGCAATTCTTAAGGCGTTTGACAAGGTAGATTCAGAAAGATTGTTTCCTATTGTGAAAGAGTCAACAACTAGAGGGCATAGTCTCAGAGTATGGGGACATCCATTGTGGACAGAGATGAGTTTGTTTCTTTCAAACAGTAATGCATCTGTGGAATTCTTTACAATAAAGAGCTGGTGAGGTTGTGTTATTAAGAATGTATATTCCTGTTATGGGAAGGATGTTATTAAATTGGAGAGTTCAAAAAGATTTAATCAGAATGTTGCTAGAATGGGCAGTTTGAGTAATAAGTAGAGGCTGGGTAGGCTGGGACTTCTTCCTCTGGAGTATAGGAGGTTGAGGCTGACTTTATAAAGATTTATAAAATCATGAGATGAAGAGCAAAGGTCTTTTCCTTAGGGTGGTGGACTTCAAAAATAGGGGACAAATATTTAAGGTGAGAGAAGAAAGATTTAAAAGGGACCTGAGGGAGCAACATTTTCACACGATGCATGGTTCACACAATGAACTGCCAGAGAAAGTGGTAGATGCAAATACAGTTAGAATATTTAAAATACATTTAGATAGGTGAATAGGAAAGATTTAGATGAATATATGCCAAATACAGGCAAGTGAGACTGGTTTAGTTTGGGAAACTTGGTTGTCATGGACGAGTTGGACTGATGGGTCTGTTTCCATGCTGTGAGCCTCCATAATATTCAACACCAAGACGGATCTTTAATCAGTAAAGGAATCCAAAATTATAGGTAAAAGGCAGAAAGCAGAGTTGAGGATTATCATATCAGCCATGATATGGTCTTGCTGCCAGTGGTTTGCTGGATAAAATTGTAGAACACAATCTTCAGTACAACGATGAATATTCTGACTCCTCTGTGACAAAAACTGAATTTGTGAGAAGATTTGTAGCTCGGGTGCTCGTTGCTGTGGCTCTGTTCGCCGAGCTGGGAATTTGTGTTGCAGATGTTTTGTCCCCTGTCTAGGTGACATCCTCAGTGCTTGGGAACCTCCTGTGAAGCGTTTCTGTGATCTTTCCTCCGGCATTTGTAGTGGTTTGAATCTGCCGCTTCCAGTTGTCAGTTCCAGCTGTCCGTTGCAGTGATTGGTATATTGGGTCCAGGTCGATGTGCTCATTGATTGAATCTGTGGATGAGTGCCATGCCTCTGGGAATTCCCTGGCTGTTCTCTGTTTGGCTTGTCCTATAATAGTAGTGTTGTCCCAGTCGAATTCATGTTGCTTGTCATCTGCATGTGTGGCTACTAAGGATAGCTGGTCATGTCGTTTCGTGGTTAGTTGGTGTTCATGGATGCGGATCGTTAGCTGTCTTCCTGTTTGTCCTATGTAGTGTTTTGTGCAGTCCTTGCATGGGACTTTGTACACGACATTGGTTTTGCTCATGCTGGGTATCTGTTCTGATGAGTTGTTGTCTGAGAGTGGCTGTTGGTTTGTGTGCTGTTATGAGTCCTAGTGGTCGCAGTGGTCTGGCTGTCAGTTCAGAAATGCTCTTGATGTATGGTAGTGTGGCTAGTCCTTTGGCTTGCGGCATGTCCTCGTTCCGTTGTCTTTCCCTTAGGCATCTGTTGATGAAATTGCGCGGGTATCCGTTTTTGGCGAATACATTGTATAGGTGTTCTTCTTCCTCTTTTTGCAGTTCTGGTGTGCTGCAGTGTGTTGTGGCCCTTTTGAATAATGTCTTGGTGCAACTTCTTTTGTGTGTGTTGGGGTGGTTGCTTTCGTAGTTCAGGACTTGGTCTGTGTGTGTGGCTTTCCTGTATACTTTTGTGGTGAATTCTCCGTTCGGTGTTCTCCTGTACCATCACATCTAGGAATGGGAGTTGGTTGTCCTTTTCTTCCTCTCTCGTGAATCGGATTTCTGTGAGTGTGGCGTTGATGATCCGGTGTGTGTTCTCTATTTCTGTGTTTTTAATGATTACAAAGGTGTCATCCACATACCTGACCCAGAGTTTGTGTTGAATTTGCGGTAAGACTGTTTGATCTAATCTTTGCATTACCGCTTCTGCTATGAATCCAGAGATGGGTGAGCCCATGGGTGTGCCGTTGATTTGTTCATATATTTGGTTGTTGAATGTGAAGTGTGTTGTGAGGCACAGGTCCAGTAGTTTGAGTATGCCGTCTTTGTTGATAGGTTCAACGTCCTGTTGTCTATTCTGTATGTCCAGCAGATTGGCTATTGTTTCTCTGGCTAGGGTTTTGTCGATAGAGGTGAACAGTGCCGTTACAGCGAATGAGACCATAGTTTCTTCCTTGTCTATGTATATATTTCTGATGATGTCCAAGAATTCCTGTGTTGATTGTATAGAGTGTCTGGATCCGCTGATCAGGTGTTTCAGTTTCTGCTGTAGTTCTTTAGCCAGTTTGTGTGATGGTGTCCCTGGTAGTGATACTATGGGTCTGAGTGGGATGTCTGGTTTGTGCACTTTAGGTAGTCCAGAGAATCTGGGGTGTTGTTGCTTCCAGGTTTCATTCTTTGTAGGTCAGACCTGGTTATCTGTCCGTTTTTTTTTTGTAGGTTCCTCAGTGTGTTGTTTATCCTATTGGTGAGCTGTGGGGTGGGGTCACACTCCCTCTTTTGGGAGGTGTTGGTATCTGCAAGTAGTTGTTGTGCTTTTTGGATGTAGTCTGCTTTGTCCAGGATGACCATCATTCTGCCTTTTTCTGCTGATAGTATGATTATGTTCTTATCATTTCTTAGTGATTTTAGTGCTTCTCTCTCCTTGTTGTTGAGGTTATGTGTTTGTTTTTTCCTTGTTATCAGAGGTACGATACTTTGCCTCACTGTTTGTTGTGTCTCTTCTGTCAGTCCATTGTTCCTGAGTGTGCATTCTAGTGCTGCTAGGAAATCTGCAGTCTTGGCGTCCCTGTGGTTGTAGTTGAGTCCTTTGGCCAGTATTGTTCTTGCCGTGTCGGAGAGCTGTCTGTGGGAGAGGTTTCTAACAGCCAGACTACTGTGACCACTAGGACTCATAACAGCACACAAACTAACAGTAGGGAGGGTGGTAAAAAAGGAGGGGGTGTGGCGTTACTAATTAGAAATGGTATAATGGCTGCAGAAAGGCAGCTTGAGGGGGATCTGCCTTTGGAGATAGTATGGACTGAAGTCAGAAATAGGAAAGGAGCAGTCACCTTGTTGGGTGTTTACTATAGGCCCCTCAATAGCAGTAGAGATGTGGAGAAACAGATTGGGAAACAGATTTTGGAAAGGTGCAGAAGCCACAGGGTAGTAGTCATGGGCGATTTCAACTTTCCAAATATTGATTGGAAGCTCTTTAGATCAAGTAGATTCAGCGAAGCGGTGTTTGTGCAGTGTGTCCAGGAAGCTTTTCTAACTCAGTATGTAGATTGTCCAACCAGAGGGGAGGCCATATTGGATTTGGTACTTGGTAACGAACCGGGACAAGTGATGGGCTTGTTAGTGGGTGAGCATTTTGGTGATGGTGACCACAATTCTGTGACTTTCACCTTGGTTATGGAGAGAGATAGGTGCATGCAACAAGGCAGGTTTTACAATTGGGGGAAGGGTAAATACGATGCTGCAAGACAGAATCTGAGGAGCATAAGTTGGGAGCATAGGCTGTCAGGGAAGGATGTCATTGAAATGTGGAACTTTTTCAAGGAACAGATACGACGTGTCCTTGATATGTATGTACCTGTCAGGCAGGAAAGAGATGGTCGTGTGAGGGAACCTTGGTTGACGTGCGAGGTTGAATGTCTAGTAAAGAGGAAGAAGGAAGCTTACATAAGGTTGAGGAAACAACGTTCAGACAGAGCGTTGGAGGGATACAGGATAGGCAGGAGGGAGCTGAAGAAAGGGATCAGGAGAGCTAAGAGAGGGCATGAAAAATCTTTGGCGGGTAGGATCAAGGATAACCCCAAGGCCTTTTATGCGTATGTGAGAAACATGAGAATGACGAGAACGAGGGTAGATCCGATCAAGGACAGTAGTGGGAGACTGTGTATTGACTTGGAAGAGATAGGAGAGGTCTTGAATGAATACTTTTCTTCGGTATTTACAAATGAGAAGGACCGTATTGTTGAAGAGGAGAGTATGAAACGGACTGGTAAGCTAGAGGAGATATTTGTTAGGAAGGAAGATGTGTTGGGCATTTTGAAAAACATGAGGATAGACAAGTCCCCCGGGCCTGACGGGATATATCCTAGGATTATGTGGGAAGCAAGAGAGGAAATTGCAGAGCCGTCGGCAGTGATCTTTTCATCTTCACTGTCAATGGGGGTTGCACCAGGGGACTGGAGAGTGGCGAATGTTGTACCCCTGTTCAAAAAAGGGAATAGGGATAACCCCGGGAATTATAGGCCAGTTAGTCTTACTTTGGTGGTAGGCAAAGTAATAGAAAGGGTACTGAGGGATAGGATTTATGAGTAAATGGAACTTGATTAGGGACAGCCAGCACGGATTTGTGAGGGGTAGGTCTTGCCTTACGAGTCTTATTGAATTCTTTGAGGAGGTAACCAAGCATGTGGATGAGGGTAGAGCAGTGGATGTAGTGTACATGGATTTTAGTAAGGCATTTGATAAGGCTCCCCATGGTAGGCTTATGCGGAAAGTCAGGAGGCTTGGGATAGTAGGAAATTTGGCAAGTTGGATAGAGAACTGGCTAACCAGTCGAAGTCAGAGAGTGGTGGTAGATGGTAAATATTCAGCCTGGAACCCAGTTACAAGTGGAGTTCCGCAGGGATCAGTTCTGGGTCCTCTGCAGTTTGTAATTTTTACTAATGACTTGGAAGAGGGAGTCGAAGGGTGGCCAGTAAATTTGTAGACGTATCAACAAAGACGGCATACTCAAACTACTGGACCTGTGCCTCACAACACACTTCACATTCAACAACCAAATATATGAACAAAATAATGGCACACCCATGGGCTCACCCATCTCTGGACTCATAGCAGAGGCGGTAATGCAAAGATTAGATCAAACAGTCTTACCGCAAATTCAACACAAACTCTGGGTCAGGTATGTGGATGACACCTTTGTAATCATTAAAAACACAGAAATAGAGAACACACACCGGATCATCAATGCCACACTCACAGGAATCCGATTCACTAGAGAGGAAAAAAAGGACAACCAACTCCCATTCCTAGATGTGATGGTACAGGAGAACACCGAACGGAGAATTCACCACAAAGGTATACAGGAAAGCCACACACACAGACCAAGTCCTGAACTACGAAAGCAACCACCCCAACACACACAAAAGAAATTGCATCAAGACACTATTCAAAAGGGCCACAACACATTGCAGTACACCAGAACTGCAAAAAGAGGAAGAAGAACACCTATACAATGTATTCGCCAAAAAACGAATACCCCCGCAATTTCATCAACAGATGCCTAAGGGAAAGACAACGGAATGAGGACATGCCACAACCCAAAGGACTAGCCACACTACCATACATCAAGAGCATTTCTGAACTGACAGCCAGATCACTGTGACCACTAGGACTCATAACAGCACACAAACCAACAGCCACTCTCAGACAACAACTCACCAGAATGAAGGACCCGATACCCAGCATGAGCAAAACCAACATAGTGTACAAAATCCCATGCAAGGACTGCACAAAACACTACATAGGACAAACAGGAAGACAGCTAACGATCCGCATCCATGAACACCAACTAGCCACAAAACGACACGACCAGCTATCCTTAGTTGCCACACACGCAGATGACAAGCAACATGTATTTTACTGGGACAACACTACTATTATAGGACAAGCCAAACAGAGAACAGCCAGGGAATTCCTAGAGGCATGGCACTCATCCACTGATTCAATCAATATGCACATTGACCTGGACCCAATATACCGGCCACTGCAACGGACAGCTGGAACTGACAACCGGAAGCGGCAGATTCAAACCACTACAAATGTCGGAAGAAAGATCACAGAAACGCTTCATAGGAGGCTCCGAAACACTGAGGATGTCACCTGGACAGGGGACGAAACGTCTGCAACACTAATTCCCAGCTCGGTGAACAGAACCACAACAAAGACTGAATTGTAATTACCCATTTAAGTCAATCACCCTGACCCCTGTGTTGAACAGCACAGTATTTATTAAGGGATGGAATGGATTAAACCAGTTTCTCCGATCTCTTTGCATCATTAATTAAATAACTCATCCCATTCTATAAAGCTCCTTTGCATACTTTCCAAAGGCCTTGAAATCCTTTGTCTGTTATATCCCAGATTTGGATAGAAGGCTAGCTAAATTGTGAAATGAGTGTGAACTGAAGAGGTGAAGTTGGTGTTAAGAGGGTATGGTGGGATAGGCTTGTAGATGCTGTTCCTGTAGAAGAAGGGTTGTACATTTTGGTTACATGTTGTTAGGAAATCAAATAATTACAAAGTTAAGTTACAACTATTTAAGAACAGAGTTAGATACAAAGTACAGTACTGCAGATGTTGTTTTAAATGGGTAGTATTACCAAGGGTAGATATGAGAATATGTAGTGTGTTACCTGATCAGTCATTGAGTTTTTGTCTGGATCTGGGATGAATGTGTCAATACCACCTCCTTTAGTTGGCATGATCAACATTGCTGGGTGGGTGGGCGATACCGTCTCCTGTCCAGAAGTCCCCATCTCCAATCTTGAAATAACTTGTAGAAGGTTTGGAGGATCTGAATTAGTGAAATTATGCTTACTTCCCAATGCAATAAAACAATAATCGCTGGTGATTATTTCAGAGCTCCAGCATCCACAGTTCCTTGCTTTATTTTATAATATAATAAACATATCATTTAGACATGAGTTGACACTATTAAGGAGTGAAGTGAAAAAACCAAACACTGATCGTTTTGACCTGAGTGCACCATGATCTCCCAGAGTTAAGACTGAGCAGATATTAAAGGCAGGTTCCAAGTAACTGTGCTACTTACATCCATCTATCAATTCCACCAAGTCAAATGTAATTGAATAAACCTAAGAAGTGAATGTGCATCTCTGTCTACTGGCCACTGGAGGGTGTGTTCTAGTTTAAAAGGAGCAGCAAAACCTTAACTCAATTGGAGAAATTGTCAGGAGAAAGTGAGGACTGCAGATGCTGGAGATCAAAGCTGAAAATGTGTTGCTGGGAAAGTGCAGCAGGTCAGGCAGCATCCAAGGAGCAGGAGAATCGACGTTTTGGGCATGAGCCGTTCTTCAGGAATGAGGAGAGTGTGCCAAGCAGGCTAAGATAAAAGGTAGGGAGGAGGGACTTGGGGGAGGGGCGTTGGAAATACAATAGGTGGAAGGAGTTTAAGGTGAGGGTGATGGGGCGGAGAGATCAGGAAGAAGATTGCAGGTTAGGAAGGTGGTGCTGAGTTCGAGGGCTGGGACTGAGGGGAGGGGAAATGAGGAAACTGGAGAAATCTGAGTTCATCCCTTGTGGTTGGAGGGTTCCTAGGCGGAAGATGAGGCGCTCTTCCTCTAGCCATCGTGTTGCTGTGGTCTGGCGATGTAGGAGTTCAAGGACCTGCATGTCCTTGGTGGAGTGGGAGGGAATTTGAAGTGTTGAGCCGTGGAGTGGTTGGGTTGGTTGGTCCGGGTGTTCCAGAGGTGTTCTCTGAAACGTTCCGCAAGTAGGTGGCCTGTCTCCCCAATATAGAGGAAGCCACATCGGGTGCAGCAGATGCAATAGATGATGTGTGTGGAGGTGCAGGTGAATTTGTGGTGGATATGGAAGGATCCCTTGGGGCCTTGGAGGGGAGTAAGGGGGAGGTGTGGGCACAAGTTTTGCATTTCTTCTGGTTGCAGGGGAAGGTGCCAGGAGAGGAGGTTGGGTTGGTGGGGGGTGTGGACCTGACAAGGGAGTCACGGAGGGAGTGATCTTTTCGGAACGCTGCCAGTTTCACAGAAAATGTCACTGTTTGGAAATGCTCCACTAAAACTTGGTTCGTTCCTCTTGACAGCAAGCAGAGAATGACCATAGAGCTATCGTGACCATTTACCGATCACATCTTCTCTACGCTGTTCAGGTAAGGAGCTGAATGCTGAGATCACATTCCCGATGGCTTACTTAACGCCGGAGCAGATACTGTCATGACCTTAGGTTCAGAAGCTCTGTGTTCAAATAACAGCCCCCCCCCAGGCCTTTGTGAACACTGAAGGTGTATTCATAATACAACCAAACAGGGCCAGTCAGCAGCAACCTGCCAATCCTAACGACAAACACACACAGACAGCAGGAAGAGGGGGAGACATTCCTGCTCAACCTCATCACTGAAGCAAAGCTGGAACCTCACTCTCCATAACTCCAAGATGTAATAGTGAGTGTTACCACGGCAACTCTCCAAAAATACCAGAGGCCAATTGGATCCAGAGCTTTAACTGATTAGGAATTAGCAACAGGGAGATTTACAGTGAGATTAACAATAATTACTCTTAGTTTTGAGGTACTCACATCCCACAACACATACCCATTGCATGTTTTCATTTTTATTTTATTCACACTAAGTGCCCCACCATCATTTTGTTTTCCTTCTGTATGAGTATCCGTGTTTTCCGAAATGGGATGTCAATACATTGGTGATACTGAGTGGCATGCATGGACTCTTAGAGTGACTGCATTGATGCTCACTCCCCACCCAACTGACAATGCTTGCTGGCACTGTGTAGTTTCATAATTTGAGTTTTTTAATCAGCCAGCAGAGGTTAGTTTTGCCAACTCCTGTTGGACAAATCCCTGGAGATGACCTCCACCAACAATCTCACCCACCAACCTGTCTCCATTTCCATCCTTCTGATGGAACAATAAATAGATGAAGCAGAGCACGGGGGGGGGGGGTCCTCCTGATCATTGCTTGCCTCAGTCTCTCATAAACTGAGCTTTAGATTAGATTATTTTACAGTGTGGAAACAGGCCCTTCGGCCCAACAAGTCCACACCGACGCACAACCATTCCCCTACATTTACCCGTTCACCTAACACTACAGGCAATTTAGCATGGCCAATTCACCTAACCTGCACGTTTTTGAACTGTGGGAGGAAACTGGAGCTCCCGGAGGAAACCCACGCAGACATGGGGAAAATGTACAAACTCCACACAGTCAGTCGCCTGAGGCGGGAATTGAACCCGGATCTCTGGCGCTGTGAGGCAACAGTGCTTGCCACCCGCGGTTTCTCGGATCACCAAGACAAATGCTGGAGAGTCGGCAGCTCAGTGAAGAGGGGTGACTAAGTGCTCCTCAAGGAAGGTAGTGGAATCTGCAGCCCATGGTGTTGGCGTGTGAGTTAGTGCGGTCCAGAAAGTCAAACTGTCTGCAACAGGCCCTGTGTTTGGGAAGTAAATGGAGATCTGTCATAATCACTTGAATTCTAGCACTGCTGCTGCATTCATTAGGAAATTAGTAGAATGTTATTGTTTGTTGCAAGTGGCACTGAAGGCAAGAGTAGGGAGGTTATGCTTTAGTTATACAGGGCATCTGGAGGACCATGTGCAATATTTGTCTCCTTGTGTAAGGAAGCAAGCATGTAAATGCAATAGTGTGTGAAAACTGGAGAGAGCAGCTTGCCTTATGTGGAGAGATTGAACAGGTTAGCCTTATAAATGCTAGACATTAGAAGATTAAAAGCTGATTCAACTGAAACATACAAGATCCTTGAAACATACAAAAGAATGGCATGGTGGCTTAGTGGTTAGCACGGCGCCTCACAGTGCCAGGGACCCAGCTTCAATTCCACCTTCAGACAATTAGCTGTGTGGAGTTTGTATATTCTCCCTGTATCTGTGTGGGTTTCCTCCAGGTGCTCCGGTTTCCTCCTGTCGTCTAAAGATGTGCAGGATAGATGGATTTCCCATACTAAATTGCCTATTGTGTGCAGGCTAGGTGGGTTAGCCATGGGAAGTGCAGGATTAACGGGAGAGGGTAAAGGGGGTAGACCAGGTGGGATGCTCTTTGGAGGGTTGGTGTGGACTCAATGGGCTGGATGTGTGCCTTGACACAGTAGGGATTCTGTAATTCTATGATCCTGAAGAGATATTGGCAGCGTGGATGTGGAGAGATGAGAGATTCCACAATAAAAGAGATCACTATTTTAAAATTTAAGAATCACCCGTTTAAGACAGATGAGGAGAATTTTTATTTTCTCTGTGAGCCTTAGGAAGTCTCTTTCTCAAAAGCAGGTGCAGACAGAATCTGTGAATGTCTTTAAGGCAGAGGTATATACATTCTTGGTAAGTGAGGATGGGAAAGGAGGCAGGTCTGTGGATCGAAGAGTTAAGATCAACCATGATCTAATTGAATGGTTGAGCAGCACTAAAGGGCTGAGTGGCTTACTTCTGCTCCTAATTGATACTCTATATTCATCTGTATGTTCATGTAAACTCAACAATAGATTGGCTCCTGACCTTCAGTCCCGAGGAGACTGGACTCACCAATGTCCTGCAGACCAATCTCGCTGTTGGTCTGCCTGTTTGCATTCAGTCTGGGGCTCCAAACAGGTTTATCTCGGTTACATGCGCGGTAAAAGAGGAGCAGAACAACTTCTCATAATTCCGTTCATATTCCTTGGAATATGACAAAGGACACTTCAGCCAGTGAAGTCATGATTGAAATGCAGCAAACATGAACAGCAGTTTACACTGCAGGCTCCCACATGCAGCACTGAGAGAGATGACAGACAATTGGATTTAGCACTGTTGGAGGAAGGAAAAGTATTGGTCAGGATGTTGAAGACATCCCCCCTGCTTCTCAACAGAGAAT
The DNA here is from genome assembly GCF_020745735.1 of Hemiscyllium ocellatum. Classification (NCBI taxonomy): domain Eukaryota; kingdom Metazoa; phylum Chordata; class Chondrichthyes; order Orectolobiformes; family Hemiscylliidae; genus Hemiscyllium; species Hemiscyllium ocellatum. The sequence goes on from NC_083428.1 coordinate 42,570,876, forward strand.
CCACTTCCACATGATGGATTAGACGGGATATTGGTTATTTATCTCAATCTAAGACCAAGATCTCCAACAGATCACCATTATCACAATTATCACCATTTCCCCAGTCAGCAGAGTGAGATTTGAACCCAGAACCCCTAAGATATAGGTAAGAATGTCATACAGTGAAACAGGATATATGCTCTTGGTGATGCACCGAAGTTACTGAGGGGTTTTGTGTATAAGTTCCATTAATTTTGAAATTGAGTAAGTGGATGAGAGGAAATCCTGGATTTAATGTGGAAACGATCCATGGCTAATTGCTAATTCACAGCTTAGGATGGAACTCAAAATTTTGAAATTTGGTATACAAAGGAAATGAGTTCAGGCTTGTCATGAGGAAATTGACCTGATTTATGTGCTTCTTGTTGCAGGGTCAAATGGATGAAGATGTCCAAAATGTCTTACTACAGATCTTAAAAATGCACAAACATCACAAACAGACCAGTTTTTAAGATTTGAAGAGGGCAACAATAATGTGTTAATTCTCATAATTGATGACAAGGTTTAAATTATGTAATATGTTTATATCTTGACTTTTTCAAGAAATGCGAAGAGAAACAGAAGAATGGGCTATATATAGTAGTACTTAATTGAATAGATATTGTCTGATGATGGAAGCTGTTAATGTGGTTCACTGAGTGTATTGGTGTGAACGTTGAACCAATAAAGTGGAAATACTTAAAAAAACGCCTGATTTATGGTGGTCTTTTGTGGGCACGTTGAATCTTTCGCATCTATGATCCTCTTCACTTTCATCACTCTCTTGAAATCTTTGGATGCTCGGTGGCGAGTTAACTTGTAAGATATCCTGAAAATAATGGGAGCACCTGAATTTAATGGGGCAACTGGGGAGAAGTGCTGGGCTGGTTGGTTAGTTGTAAGACTGATGTTGGTGAACAACGTTGTGGAGCATTGTGGGTGTCACTAACAAGACTAACATTTGTTGTCCATCCCCTATAGGCTTCACACTGTGGGACTTGCAAGGCCATCTAACAGAGAAATTGAGAGTCCGCCATCTTGCTGTGGATCTGTAGGCTGGACCAGCTAAGGACAGCAGATGCCCTTCCCTCATGGACATCAGTGAACCAAATGGGTTTATAAACAATAATCCATGGTCACCATTGTGAAACTAATTTTCAATGCCAGATTTTATCAATTAATTGAACTAATGGCTGCTGTTGGTGGGATTTGACAAATATCCCCAGTGCTTTAGCTCTGGATGACTAATGCAGTGACATTCCCACTAAACCATCATCTCTCCCCAGTGCCTACACTGTACTCCTGATCCTCTTGCTCCTCTACCCTTGAATTGTCTAACAGCTCTCTGCTGTTCTTCTTGCAGGTCTGAATCTCTCTGTACTCTGTTGTGCAAAAAGCAGCCAGCGTGTCCATCCTAGTGAAAGGGTCAGGAACAAGGAGCCTCACTTTTAAAGTGAAAAGGCAGGAGGTTCCAAGGTGATTTAGCAAACATCTTTTCACCCAGAGAGTAGTAGGGGTCTGGAACGCACTGCCTGGCAGGGTGGTTGAAGTGGGTAACCTCAGAGCTTTAAAAAGTACATGGATGACCCGGTGAAATGACTTAACACTTGAGGCTATGGGTCTAGTGTGAGAAAGTGGAATTAGTGTAGTTCATTTTGTACTTTTGGCAGTACGGCCTCGATGGGAAGAAGGGCTTCTTCTATCACCTATAATTGTAGGGGAACACTGGCTGCTCTGTGCCGAAGGGCATCTCCAGGTCTATCTAGCCACATGAAACACACCTTAAACGTGCCAACGACCTGTCACTCACAGTCATGTGATGTTCACTTAGTGATTTCTAACCGATGTCACCTGTCAAGTTTTACGAGGGGATCACTGCCCCGTAGCTTCTATCTCTTAAGTCTTTCTGTTGATCTGAGGATGTCACAAAGATCAGACTGAAGACAATGAAAAGCATCATCGTAGCTGCCGATGAATCTTATGCATTAGATGCAATTTATGGTTGTATGTTTTAGTGATTGTAACAAGATCAGCCAATGGACTTCATAGAATATGAGGTCCCTGATTGGGGCTGATAATCAGGTCCAATTGGGGAGCCCCGGCTGACAGATATGAACAAGATATAAACACGTTCACTCTGAGGGAGCTGGATCAGTGTCAAGGACTCTCCACATGTAAATAAAGGGTGACTTGGTGACAGGATATCAGTCTCTGTGGAGTTACTTCACACATTAGCTCTACAAGAATGGACTGAAAGCGTTCTCTTGCAGTATACTAATACCCTGATCATTCTGCCCAGATTGGCGCATGTGGGTAATCAATGGTGCCCTGTCCCCTGAGAAACGCAGCCAGAGCTGAAACATTGAACACCTAGTTATTCTGACCAGCACCATGACAGGCAAAATGTTTCAAAATTGTTGGACACCTTTGTGACCTATTTTTAGGTTGGCAACTGACAGATTCTGAACATACGTTCTGCTGATCCCAGGGGCAGGTATGTCATAATTTCCTGGGATTGATTGTCCTCTTCAGTTGTTGCTGTATCCTCCCCTTGCCTTGCCCTCCTGTGAAATGTTAATGTAAATATTGCTGTAATTGAGCAATTAAAATGTTAACTGGAAATCTCCTGCTCCTGAGGAGATTGCACACATGGAGCTACATATTGTAATGAAATCCAAGGGTCATCTTTCAGACTCATTATCAATTTCTCCAGTTACAAACTCCCTCCTGAATCCAAACCAACATAATCCACCACATTTACATTGGTTTGGGAAAAAGTCCTGTTTTGAATTTCTCTTTATCTTTGACTGACACCAGGAATGATAAGAAATTTAGCTTTAGTAAGATAATGCTACAATATTTTGAGAATCACGATAAAAGGGATCTTTAGGAAACGACCTGCATTTATATAGCACCTGTAATCATAGTTCATTACAGTCATATGTTACGATGCCAATCACTAGTGGGCTGTTGTTACAGTGGAATGCTGCCAATGACCCTCTTTTCCATGTTGAGTCTAGGAGCCTATCTAATTAGCAGATATAAACAAGAGTGTCAGATGATAAACTACCGTTGACAAAAAGAGGCACTCACCTCACATGATAAAACTTAGATTATTGCTTAATAGTAATTGATACAAGTTGCATGGATGAGTTGGGTATGAACCTGAGAGGACATGTCTGTCTGAATTAGGAGTTTGTGCAAAATCATTGGATTCTCCACTCAATGACCATGATAACATCAGATTGATGCAGGTTCAACACACTCTCTTTCAGAACCATCACCTTATGCAACAATCCCCAAAATGAAACCCTCCAAGCGACCCAGGATTCCCACAGTTACAACTACACTTCCTCAAACCCTGCTACCTATGTTGTTCATGTTAATACACCAAATAAGAATGAATATTATAATCTCATGCTAATGATACTGGACTAGAAAAACTACAGGTTCAATTCTCACCATGGTAAATAGAGAAAATAAATTTAACATATTTAGTAATGGATAGGTGGGCCCCTGCAGAGAAAATATCATGAAAAACTGTTGACATTAAAATAAAACTGGCTCATTAATGGCATTCATGGAAAGGGATCTGACATTTCTGTTGCCGTGGGTTTCAAGACCTTGGACCAACCTTGCTTTGTAACAGAGTTACACATCACTGAACACAAACACAAGTGTGGGTGGAGGGAGGGCATTCTGGAAGAATAATCCATTCCACACTCAGCTAGGACTTCAGACAGTCTAAAGAGCACATGGACATAAGGACAGTGAAGAAAATAGATGAGTCATTACCTGATATAAGTGACCAATGGAGTGCCACAAGGATTGATACTGGGTCCACTGCTTTTCGTCATTTATATAAATGATTTGGATGTGAACATAGGACAAATAGTAAGTTTGCAGATGACACCAAAATTGGAGGTGAGCAGATAGTGAAGAAGGTTACCTCTGAGTACAATGGGATCTTGATCAGATGGACCAATGGGCTGAGAAGGGCAGATGGAGTTTTAGATAAATGTGAGGTGCTGCATTTTAGAAATCAGAGCAGGGTTTATACACTTAGTGGTATGATCCTGGGGAGTGTTGCTGAACAACGAGACCTTGGAGTGCAAGTTCATTGTTCCTTGAAAGTAGAGTCACAAGTAGATAGGATGCTTTTGGTATACTTTCCTTGAATAGTCAGAGTATTGAGTATAGGAGTTGGGAGTCATGTTGCAGCTATACAGGAAATTGGTTAGACCACTATAGGAATATTGCGTGCAATTCTGGTCTCCTTCCTATTGGAATGGTGGTGTAAAACTTGAAAGGGTTCAGAAAGATGCACAAGGATGTTGCCAGGGTTGGAGGGTTTGAGCTATAGGGAGAGGTTGAATAAGCTGGGGCTGTTTTTCCTGGAGTGTCAGAGGCTGAGGGATGACCTTATAGAGGTTTATAAAATCATGAGAGACATGGATAGGATAAATAGACAAGGTCTTTTCCCTGGTGTGAGGAGTCCAGAACTAGACAGCATAGGTTTAAGGTGAGAGGGGAATGATGTAAAAGGGTCCTAAGGGGTATCTTTTTCACACTGAGGGTGGTGTGTGTATGGAATGAGAGATTACAGTATAGAGATTAGAGATTATTACAGTGTGGAAACAGGCCCTTCGGCCCAACAAGTCCACACCGACCCACCGAAGCGCAACCCACCCATACCCCTACATTTGCCTCTTACCTAACACTACGGGCAATTTAGCATGGCCAATTCACCTGACCCACACATCTTTTGACTGTGGGAGGAAACCGGAGCACCCGGAGGAAACCCACGCAGACACGGGGAGAACGTGCAAACTCCACACAGTCAGTCGCCCGAGTCAGGAATTGAACCCGGGTCTCAGACGCTGTGAGACAGCAGTGCTAACCACAGTACCGCCCACTTCCAGAGGAAGTGGTGGAGGCTGATACAATTACAGCATTTAAAAGACACCTGGATGGGTATATGAATAGGAAGGGTTTAGAGAGATATAGACCATGTGCTGGCAAATGGGACTAGATTAGGTTAGGGTATCTGGTTGGCATGGATGAGTTGGACCGAAGGGTCTGTTTCCATGCTGTACATCTCTACGACTCTATAACCATAAGATTAGGGCCTGATATATCTATGATTGTTGTGTATCAGAGTATCATAAATAGTGATTTTCTTGAAGTATCAGCCTGAAGTCCGTTCTGTAGTGATTGGAATGAGGGCTAGATGGCGAACATAATCCCAAAGCAACAATCCCACATGCCCACATTTGCCCATATCTCTCCAAACATTTCTTATTCATGTAATTATCTTCAGTGTAACCACATCCATCACTTCTTCTGGAAATTCATTCTACATATGAATCACCTCTGTAAAAAAAATTGCCCCCCCATGTCTTTCAAATCTTTCTCCTCTCCTTAAATATATGCCCCCTAATCTCAAGATCTCACCACTCCCCCCACCCCTGCCACTACAGAAAATAACCTGCCATTCATGTTACTTATACCCCTCATGATTTTACAAACCTATAAGATCACCCCTTAACCTCCCAAACCCCAATGAAAGAAGTCTCAGGCTATTCAAACTCTCCTTATAACTCAAATTCTCTATTCCCGGCAGTATCTTGGTAAATCTTTCTGAACCCTCTCCAGCTTGATAATATTCTTCCTATAACAGAGCAACCAGAACTGGACACAGTACTCCAGAAGAGGCCTCACCAACGTCCTGTACAAACTCAACATGACGTCCAAGCTGCTGTACTCGAAGGTCTAAGCAAGAAGGTAATTCTAATTGCCTTCTTAACCACCCTGTCTACGTGTGACTAAAATGTAAAAGAATTATGTACCTGAATGCTTAGGTCTTTCTGTTCTACAGCACTATCCAAGGCGTTAATTTTAATCATATAAGTCCTGCCCTTGTTTGTTCTATCAAAATGCAATATCTCACATTTATCCAAATTAACTCCATCTGCCACTCCTCAGCCCATTCACACAATTGATCAAGATCTGTTTGTAATCTTAGATACCCTTCTTCACTGTCCACGATATCACCAATTTTGGTGTCACCCACAAACTTACTGATCATGCTTTCCATATCCTCATCTAAATTATTGATAATAGTAACCAACAAATGTGGACTCAGCATTGATCCCTATGGAATACAGCTGGTCACGAGCCTCCAATCTGAAAAACAACCCTCCACCATGCCTCTGTCTCCTGTTGTTAAGGCAATTTTGCATCCAATTGGCCAGCTCACCCTGAATCCCATGTGATATAACTTTACTAATTAGTCTACTAATTGGAACCTTGTCAAAGACTTTATTAAAGTCCAAGTAAACAAAGTCCACCCTTTTTGCCCTCATCAATCTTCTTGGCAACTTCCTCAAAAAACTCCATCAAGTTTGTGAGACATGATTTCCCTCATACAAAACCATACTGACTAACCCTAATCATTCCTTGCCTCTCCACGCGCATATAAATCCTATCTTTGAGAATCACCTCCAACAACTTATCTAACACTGAAGTCAGACTCACGGATCGATAATTCCCAGGTTTCTCCTTGCATTCCTTCTTAAACAAAGGCACAATAATAGCCACTCTCCAGTCATCCCGTAGTTACAGATGATACAAATATTTTTGTACGGTCCTGGAGATTTCTGCATTTTTATATTTACTAAGACCTCCAGCGTTTCCTCTTCTGTAATGTGAACTGTTTTCAAAATATCAATATTCATTTCCCTGTGTTCTTGAGCATCCATTTCTTTCTCCACTGTAAAAACTGATGTAAAATATTCATCTAATACCTCTCCCATCTCCTGAGCTTCAATGTAAAAATGACCTCTTTGATATTTAAGGGACACAACTCTCGCTCTATTTGCTCTCTTGTTTTTAACGTAATTGTAAAATCTCTTTGGATTATCCTTAACCTTATTTGTTCAGGGCATGTCATACCCCCTCTTTGCCTTCCTGACCTCCAAGTTAAGAATGTCCCTACATTCTTTATACTGTCCAAGAGATTCATTTGTAGATAAATCTTTGCTATGAAAAGAAAATTAACAATGTAATTCTGTCTAGTGTAAAGAACTTGGAGTTTCTGGGACTGTTGTGTACAAAATCCCAGACTCTAGTTAGTTCCTACAAACAGGAATCTGTTATATCAACAAAAACAAATACTGGCCCCTTCTGTTGATTCTGAACATTCCTTTCTTTTGACAAACTGTACAGAGCATTTTTGAAAGCAAACAATTATTGTTTTGAATTCATGCTGGCTTGTGAGATTTACATCTTAGAATTTTCTAAAGCGATTGTAAAGATAAGCTTTATATTTCCTCTGGACCCAGCTTTTGTTTCAAGGTTTTTGAAGGTCAGTCATCTCAGCCCCAAGACATCTCTGCAGGAGTTCCTCAGGCCAATGCCCTGGTCCCCACCATGTTCAGCTACTTCATCAATCATCTTCCCTCCATCACAAGATCAGAAGTTGGCGGCTGGGGTGGTGGGGTGGGGGCAGCAATCGTTCACCATTATTGCACAATGTTCAATTCCATTGGCAACTCCTTAGATACTGATGCAGTCCATGTTCAAATGCAACTAGGTCTGACAATGTTCAGACTTGGATAAGCAACCAACATTGATGCTACACAAATGCAAGGCAATGACCACCTCCAACAAGAAAGAATCTAATCACTGTACCTGAAGTCCCACTAAATTCCCCACTGAAACCCCACTAGCATTATCCTGAGCTTACCATTGATCAGAAACTGAAATGGACCAACAGAATAAATACTATGTCCGCAACCGTAGATGAGAGGTTGGGAGTTTTACTGAGTCACTCACTGCTGACCACCCCCACAACCTCCCCCCACCAACCCCTCAAAATATGTCCGTCATCTATTAGGCACAAGTTAGAAGTATAATGGAATACTTCCCGCTTGCATGGATGAGTGCAGAAGCTCAACACCATCCAGTCTTCAAGACTGACATTCCAATCATTCATTTTATTCCCACCGATGCTACTACCAATAGCATGAACCCTTTACAGGATGCATTGTAGCAACTCACTGCAACACCTTCAGATACATCTCCAAAATCCATGAGCACTTCCATCTAGAAAGACAAGAGCAGCAGATCCTGCAAGTTGCCCTCCAAATCATTGACTTGGAAATGCATCCCTTTACTGTCACTGGGCCAAAAAACTGGAACAGCTTTCCTCACCTCACTGTGTTGTTCCTACATTCCAGGGATTATCGTGGCTCAAGAAGGAAAACCATGAGCAACTTCTCCAGGGCAACTGGGGATGGGATTAAATCCCAACCCAGGAGAACCTCACATCCAACAACTCAAAACACTTAGAAAGAACATTGCTTTCACATATAGTTGCACTAGTGTCAAATCCAGTGACTAAAACTTCAATGCGCAAATCCCAAAACCTGTCCAATAAAGGCCAAAGATCTCCCAACAAAACCTGTACCTGAGTCCTGAATCTAATACAGTTTCCATTTCCACAGGAACTGGCAGAATTTGAATGAAAACTGCAGAGTATGTTAACTGTTTGATAAAGATTGGTAAGATTGCACATAATTTTATTTGTTCCAGTTTTATTTAAGTACTTTCTTTCAAAAATGGTGATCTAAGGTTTCCCTCGGCCTCTGCGTAGTCAGTCTGACTAAATCTGGCCAGGGCAGCAATGATAATAACCTGTTCCCGATTGCTTTAACCGGGCAATCCTTCTTTGATATATTTTACAATTTAACATGAGGCGACGATACTTCAGAGTGTGATGTCAATCTGCCAATTTCAATTTCGACATCTGAATTGTATTCCACAAATGCAGTATCGAGAGAATCTTACAACGAGGAATCTGCCTGTTCCTGTGGAAATGGAAACTGTATTAGATTCAGGACTCAGGTTGAGTGCTCAGGATGGGCTGCGGTGGCATGCGGAGGTTGTTGGGAATGCACCGATGATGCTAGTGGTGGCTGAAACCATGTGCCAGTGAACTGCATCTGTACAACTATTCCTCATAACTGTGCAGACTCAAAGGGGCCAACTAACCTTCTTCTGCCCTGTGGGGCGTGTATGATTCGTGGTACCTAGCTGATCAGCATCACGAGTTAACAGAGTTGTTAGAATATTTTCCCCATAATTTCCCTGTGGTGACTGGTGGTGGTGGAGTGGTGCTGGAGGCGGGAGGAGGCGGGCGAGGATGCGGGATGACAGCTGAGCTTCCCACAACCTTCCTGCCACTACCTGGCTCCAAATTAGGAAGGTTGGTCTACCCATCCCTCCAACACCAGATGCCCTTAGTGGGTAACTGATGCCCACTGATGGGTCTTATCAGGTGGCATATCATGTGAGAAGGCCAAAAAACAATCTCTGTTGGGCAATATAGTCAAATAATAAAACAAAATCTTATTGAAAGCTAGAGCCAGGAATGTGATTGTGAAACTATCATTAATTAGAGTAAAAGCCTTAACTAATTCATCTTTCAGGGAGGAAGTCTGCCATTTTTATCCAGTCTGGCTTACATGTGGCCCCAGCAATGGAGCTGACTGTTTTCTACCCTCTGAGAGGGGCAGTAAATGGTGGCCTCTCCAGTGACAGTCACAATCCAGGAAAGAATGGGAAAAGAGAGGCTCTGAGCATTGACAGTCAGGGAGGGAGATTATTTTGAACTTGAAAGTGATAAAGTACAGAAATTGCAGAGTGAAACCTGGATTAAAAGGAATAGCTATGAGGCACCTTCTTTGCAGCCATAACTTTGTATTCCTTACTCTGTTCAGACACCCTATAATCTTTGTATGTTATGATCTGCCTGTACTGCATGCAAAACAAAATATTTCACTGTACTTAGGTACATGTGACAATAATATATCAAATCAAGATTGCACAGACTAGACTTATTGTGATGCTTGAGTTGGTGAAGAAACCCAAAAGATTGAAATACACTTATTTCCACTGGCTGAGGGAGTCAAGAGTGAGGGTGAATGGCCATTAAAGAAGCAAAATACCACTAGAGGGTAATGTCAGGAGTTACTTCACTCATAAGCTAGGGAATTCTACAACTCTCCCTCGTAAATAGCTATTGTATGGGTTCAAATGCAAATTTCAAAACTAATATTTTTAGCTTTTGTGATTATAGGCAGGGAGGTGATGTGATCTGCATTCAACAGTTGACTGACTGGATGTTTCATTTCAATGTCTTTCAATGTCAAATTCACCAAAATCATTCTGGCTGATCTAAAAGCTCATCTCAAGTAGAGGCTTCTTTAAGATGCAGGACCGAGTTACAAAATGGTTTGTTATTGACAGCATTTCCTCAGCATGCAGAGGGAAAACAGGGCTTCACTCCACAAGGAAACAATTTGTGGCTGTTTATACAAACTCTGAGAATAACCTCATGCAAGCCACCAGCAGTTTCCATATCAGGATGAATTGAGTATTGTGAATCTGTTGTTCTCATTCAGAAATGTGACAGTTTTTCTGAGAAAAATTGGCTTCCTGAAGCGTACTCCGAGAAAAGCACTTCCTGCAGTTTATTTTGAATATTTCTACAAAGCATATCGGGGCAAAGTTCTCTTATTCCAAAATCCTTTCTGAAGGGGTAAGTACTTGGACTTTTGCGATGCATTTGTCATGTAGCTTAAAAGAGTTGGACTTAGTCAAAAGTTTATGATATTCTGTGTGTGTTACTGTATGAATAAAACAGGGTGCCCCATCAGTTATTCGTTCAAAACAGTTAGAAATTATTCTGCTTCATGCTCAATGACCACATTTGAAGGCCATTATTTCCTCCCTCCACTTGACAGTGTGAATGGCCATCATCTTTTGGAAAAAATTGGTCAGTTTGAATTAAACTTTGCATGTACAATAAATGCTAACTGAAACACTACGATCTGAATATGTATCAGATTCTCTGCACAGTTTCCTGTGGAATGTAAATATTCTCACAGAGTAGTTGGGTTGAATGACCCCTGCATTTCTTTCATGGAATTCTATTTAATTCTTACAATCTGATTTGAATGAGTAATGGATCATCTGCATTTGTAACATTGCTATGATTTGAGTGTGTAATAGACATTGATTAATAACATTCAACTGAATTTCCATTGGATCCTTTCAATCAGCTCCTCTGTTCCACACAGTCCATCCACTCTGCGACTCTTGGGGCTCAGATGGTTACCATCTTCTTTATTTCTGAAAGCAGCTCAGCACTTCTGTTAAATGTGTCCTTTGCAATATATTCTCTTTGATATAAATCCATGTCCCTTGTGTCTGATAGTTGCTTTTCAGTTCACAAGTGTCTAAGATTCATCAATTCGGAGACACACCTGATTCAAGATGTACCTGAAGCTGACTATAATTCTCTGTGCTGTAATAGTGCTGCTTCATATCATTGACACAACAGTGGGGCAAGCCATTGGGGATGGTGAGTTGTACCTTTATTACTGCTATGAGGATCTAACCAGTTGTTTTTTAAAATAAAATTACCACATTGAAGAATATGCAACACTTTTAGATTATTTTTAAACCATCTGAATATGTTATGACATATCTCGGAAGTAGACAAGGTCTGAACTCAGGCTCTCTAGCTCAAACATAAGGATTCTACTGCTGCACTACAACAGCCCCTATTCAAACATTGTGAGCTGGATATGATTGAAATAAGCAGCTTTCTGATCTGGAGCAGGACACATTACCATTGCTCCACAATACTCCATCAGGGCATTACAGAAGCTGTTGCCAGCTGCTTATTGGCTTTATTGTAACCCACAAGCATTGCCTAATAAGGGAATTGAGAAGGATCAATGTGGAGCTTGCTAAATGAAGTTAAACATCCAATTTGCACAATCTGTTTAATTTCTATTCTAGCTCCTTAAAAGGCATCTTCAGAGAGACGAGGTGGCATGGAGACAACGTTTTGACATTCAGAACAAGAATTCTGAAAATTATTAAAGGCAATAATTTAAAAGATTAAGCAATATGAATGAGACTAGCACAATAAGTTCCATTTTTTTCACTCATCTCTCCTCCAAGGAACTGGCAGCTATTAAGCTATTTCAGTTTTCAGGTCTAAGTGTAGATATTGAACATAGGTATTTGACTGTGGAATGCCTCACAGCATGTCCTTAATCTTCCCTAATCTGATGTCACCACACTTGCTATGTTCCAAAAGGGTAGTGATCACGAGTGGGAACTGTCTACTGTGTAATATGGGATTGTGAATACTTAGGCATACTGAGGATATTTGCAGGGTTGCCAAGATGCCTTCATCTAACTCACTCCAGTGTCATGCTTGGGATTTGGTCTAGTAGTGTACCAAGTAAAAAGCAGGAGAGACCAAGTTAAAATTTCACAGTAAAATGGCATAAATGACTTAGTTCTGCTAAACCTTCAGTATTTGTGATTGTATTTCAGATGTTGCCAAACAGTATGGTCAGATCGGAGCAAGTGTCACACTCACCTGTGACAACACAGATAATGGAGCAGTTGAATGGAAGCTGAATGATTCAAAAATCATTCAGACCAGAAATGTGGAACTAACAAGAACAAAACTCATTCTCTTCAACATCAATGTGTCCCAAGAAGGGCAATACAGATGTCACAATCCAGAGTCAGGCAAAATTTACAGAACAATCTCTTTGATGTTAGGCTGTAAGTTTAAATCTAGATTACGTTTGAAGCCAGTTTCATGAAGCTTTTTGTCATTCAATGTTATTCCTTGGCAGAGTTTCTCAGATTGTGGAAACCTCAGCAAATCCACACACGCTGAGGTTTAATGGTCACTTTCACCACCTCCAGGAAACATCATCCACACAAGAGTGTCATAGTGGCTCGGCAGTTAACACTCCTGCCTCACGGGAACCGGGTTCAATTCCAGCCTCGGGTGGCTGTCAGTTTGGAGTTTGCATATATTCCCTGCATGGGTTTTCTCTAGGTGCTCTGGTTTTCTTCCACAGTGCAAAGATGTGCAAGTTAGGTGGATTAGCCATGGGAAATTGACCAAAGTGTCCAGGGATGTGCAGGCTAGGTGGATTGGCCATTGGAAATTGACCAAAGTGTCCAGGGATGTGCAGGCTAGGTGGATTAGCCATGGGAAATTGACCAAAGTGTCCAGGGATGTGCAGGCTAGGTGGATTAGCCATGGGAAATTGACCAAAGTGTCCAGGGATGTGCAGGCTAGGTGGATTGGCCATGGGAAATGCAAGGGTACAGGGATAGGGTAGGGCAGTGGGTCTGGGTGGGATGCTCTTTGGAGAGTCAATGTGATCTTGATGGACCAAATGGCCTGCTTCCACACTGTAGGGATTCTACGATTGGGTCCTTGATTTGCACCCATTTCATTTACATCCATCAGAATTGTACCTACTCAACTTACATCTTCCTCAGCTTATACATTCACAGTTTACACCTACCTGATTCTCACAAGCTGAATTTTCTCACTCGTGCTTTGCATCTGTCCAGTTTACATCCACAACTTACATACTCACACATTATACCAGCCAAATTTACAGCAACCTATTTGACATACTCACAATTTGTAACTGCTCAATTTTCAGCAGCCCAGTTTACAAGTGCATGATTTAAACCCACCCCAATTTATGCCCTCATCTTTTATACATTTTCCCGAGGTACACTCACAAAATTTATAAGTAAGGCATGAAATTCCATCACACAACCGTATCAACAACCTTTGTTGAACTGGTACCAGTTTAAGGGATTGGAACACAGCCAAGCATTCATAATAGGATTCCAGCGCCCAGCTATGCTAACAAAGCTGCTAGAATGGAATACATTATTTTTGAAGCAATGGAAACATTTGTTGAAACACTAAAGCCTGCTCTTAAACATTTTTCATTTGTGAAATGTTGGCACTGCCAAGCTAGCATTTATTCCTCATCCCTAATTGTTCAAAGGGCAGATAAAAATCAACCACATTGTTTTGGGTCTGGAGTCATACATAGACCAGACCAGGTAAGGATAGTAGATTTCTTTCCTGAGGGGTATTAGTGAACCAGATTTTTTAAAATGATAATTGGCAGTCGTTACTTGGTTAACATTAAACAAATATTTTAATTCCAGATTTCATTTTTACAGATCATTCTGCTATGACACGTGTTTTGTTAACATGAATTCATTATAACATGATTGACGAATTGGGGCACTGTTTCTAAAGTGCGAACTTTTAAAACATGATTACATCACCAACACTGTTAAAAATCACACAACACTGGGTTATAGTCCAATAGGTTTATTTGGAAGTACTGGCTTTCAGACCACTGCTCCCTCATTAGGTAGCTGTAAAGCAGTATCATAAGACCCAGAATTTATAGCAAAAGATAATGTGTCATGCATGCAACTGATATGATATATTGAACAAACCTGGATTGTTGTTAAGTCTTTCAGCTTTTAGAATGAGTTGCAGATTTCTGTTCATTAAGATGTAAATCTCAGAACTTCTTTCAAGTGACATTCTCAAGATAGATTAAGGTTTTATAAAAAATGGTGACATCTCAGCTCAAACATTACATTAAAGGTGTGAGGTTAGAGTCTGTCTTTATCCCAATCTTGAGTCAGACTCTTCTAATTTCAAAGTAGCAATATACAAAATGTTACATGGATTGACTGCCTGCATTCAATCCATGTAACATTTTATGATGTCACCTTTTTCTATAACATCTTAAGTTATCTCGAGAAGGTGACTGGAAAACGTTCTGGGATTTACACATTAATGAACTGAACCCTGCAGGCCATTCGAAAAGAAGAAAGACTTAATAGCAATCTAGGTTTGTTCAATAAATCGTATCAGTCACAAGCATGGCACTATGATATTTTGCTATAAATTCTGTGTCTTATGATCCTGCTCCATATCTACCTGACGAAGGAGCATCCCTGCAAAAGCTAGTGCTTCCAAATAAACCTGTTGGACTATAATCTGGTGTTGTGTGATTTTTAACTTTGTCCACCCCAATCCAATACTGGCACCTCCACATCATGATCACCAACTCTTTAAGCACTGTTTCAAAAGCGCGATTTTTCTGTAACACCGGTTTGCACAAGAAAGCAGCCATCACGTGATAGAAGAACTATCTGTGATTAAATGTAAAGTTCATTGTCTGTCATGGTGGAATTTGAACCCATATCACCAGAGCAATTAGCCTGGGCTGATGGATCACTAGCCTAATGACAATAGTATTAGGCTACTAACTCACCACCAAATAATAGTTGGTTCGAGTACAAACATTCACAGCAGAATCAAGCTGTAGCCCATCACCTTAACATCACAGCCATATCATTAACTAAAATGACCCACAAGAGAAATCAAACTTTCCATGTCCACTTTGTTTTGGCCATTATTCAATATGTGGTTTTGTCAAGGGCCTGTGTAACCAAAGCATAACATCTTTATCTTTAAAAATAACACCATACCACACAATGTGATTTCACCAGCATTCCCAGGTTTGATTCTACAGGCTAGTCAGTGACTGAGTGAGTTACCTAATATGGCATAATTGAGGCATGTTAAAACTAATGACCTGTCATTCAATGCATGTGGACAGTAGACTGTCAATCTTAATAACTATGTGATATGAATATATTTGTATTGCTTAATTAGAATCAAGGAGTTATGACTTTGTTAGTTGCACAGGGAGCTTCATTCTTTATCTTGCAGTCTGGAAGTATGTTATTCTGATACTGGGTACCAGCGTTGACATCTCTTGTCTGAACAATCAGATGTTTAGTTATGGTAATACATATTAATGATGACCATCCTCAACTAACTTGTGTGGCTGGCTTAGTACCACTGGCTGGGTGACTGATTTGCCATGCAGAGTGGGGTGTTTAATTTCGGTAAAGACTATCTTCTCAACCTTAGCTGAGGTGTGATAGCCCTTGCATAAACTCCCCATCAGCCATCCATCTCTCAAATGAAAGAGCAGCCAATTATCCCCCGAGACTGTAGTGACTTTCACTGTCTGTGCAGGAACTGATGGCATTCAGTCCAACACTGGTTTTACATGTTGGAGAAATGTATCCCTTCAGACAGCAATTATTGTTGCCTATTCCTGTGGCCTTCATCTCTGGAGAGTTTGTTGAAAATAACCCCCTTTCCCCTCCACACTTCACCCCTTTCTCCTCCCCATCGCTTCCATGTTACCATTTGTGATTTAATAAATCCAGGGAAGAGAAACAGAAGTCCCTGCTACTCCATATTTTTAGTGATGCAATTTCTCATTATCATTTCCGTATTGCAGATCCACCCGGAAAGCCTCAGGTCACCTGTCAGTCAGTGAGATATCCTCTGAATGTGGTCTGCTTGTGGAAACTGGAAAACCAAACCTACCTTCCCACATGGATCAATGCCTCATACAGGTGCGTGAATTCCAGTGTCTGTTTCCTCTGGAAGGGGAGTTAATATTGTGGGAACATTAAATCTGTATTGTCACTAATCCAGGGGAGAGAGATTCAGGAGGAGCACAGAAGCTATGGGAGCGTAGACACTTTGTCACAGGGAGATCATGTCTTTTTTGAAAGGGTATGGGTTGGAAATCTCAAAAGAGAAGAGGAAGAATAAATGTTTGGCCTCGAGTTAAAATAAAGCCAATCAGACATTTAAACTCAGATGTTATATGGGACTACCCAATAGCACAGTCAGAACAGACTCAGAGAACTATGGTCGACTCCATTAACCATCCCACAAAACCATAGGAAAGGTATAGATACAGTGAAGAATAATATGAACACTCTCAAATGTGCAGAGCGCCAACTATGAGGAATGACCAAACTTTACATCTGGAAAGTAGGTCAGTGATGGGAGGAAGAGGCTAGTCAGCTTGGTTGCTGAAGACATAAACACATGAATTAGCATAAAAGTAAAGGTAAAGGTCAAATCGCCGTAGTCTTACCAGACCATAGGGTTGTTCTCTCATTAGAGAGAGAGAGAGAGAGAGACAAGTAGTGGTGGCTTAACCTCAGGGTCACCATGACTCAGGAGAGGGGAGAGGTTGAGAGGCACAGTCCCTCATGCTAACACGCAAATTAGCTTAACATCAAGAGAACAGGATCCAATTCCCATTCCAGCTTAGTCAGACCCCAAGCCTGCCCCTTTCTCAGCCAAAAGAGTCACCAAGAGTCGTCTTTCAGACAGTAAGTCAATGAAGTGGGTTTGGAGGGAAGGATGCACTGAGTATATAATATGGTATAATAATATATTGTCTAAGGAAATGAATACTGAATATTTGATGTAAACTATATAGAGGACAGATACTTAAATGAAAGTAAATAAGAACAGTTTTCAGAAAGAATATTTTACTAAAAGACTGCTAGGTGTTTGGAATAAGATGTGAAGTGGAGGTGACAGCATTGGACTAGAGATTGAAATGAGTTAGGTTTAGGATTAGGGTTGAGGTTAGGGTTAGAGTTGGGATACACAGGATCAGCGTCTTCTGAGCTGAATAGGCTTTCCTGTTTTCAGACGATCCACTTCCCCTTCCTGGTGTAAACCTGCCACCTCAGAAAGGTGCAACTGGGAACTGGATACAGCAGGGAGGAAATCTTGATTTCAGATAAACACTGGATGGGTCCCTTCTCTCTTGCTTCACCAGGATCCATTATTTTATCAGAACATTTCATCGTGCCATTGATCGTGACACACTCAAAATCCTGGAATGAGATGTGAACTCACAATCCTAGCGTTTCAGAAAGATGACTCCTACTGACTGATAGAGTTCAAGTGATTGTGGAATCCAGAACCAAGAAAACAGTAATAATGCAGTTTTATCTGTCAAGGATTTTATGAGGAATTCTCACACAAACAATAATGTTTCTGTATTTTAAAGATATGGAGTTGAAGATGTCAAGCAGTGTTCAACTGCCGAGGAATTGCAAGGCATCTGCACAATCGAAGGCATCCAACTCTTCTCAAAGATTCCCTACACAATGAAGGTGACAGCAACGAACCCTCTAGGATCCAGATCGACTATTACACAATTTATTGTGGAGAAGATAAGTAAGTGAGATGATTTGCCTTTTTCAGTGTCAGTCATGTGTATTTGTCTCGATCTATGTCTTCAGTTATACCACAGCCTATGACCTATCTCGCAACCTATGGTCTATGTCTGGAAATGAGCTGCGTTACCCTGATAATCAATACTTTACATGTTAAGTAAATGAGTTGTTATTTGTAACCCAATGTGTTGAGCTGACAGATAACTAACAGATAAGGGTGACATGGTGGTACAGTGGTTAGCACTGCTGCCTCACAATGCCAGAGACCTGGGTTCATTTCCCGCCTCAGGCAACTGTTTGTGTGGAGTTTGCACATTCTCCCTGTGTCTGTGCGGGTTTCCTCCCACAGTCCAAAAATGTGCAGGTTAGATGAATTGGCCATGCTAAATTGCCCGAAGTGTTAGATGTAGGGGAATAGGTCTGGGTTGCTCTTCAGAGGGTTGGTGTGGACTTGTTGGGCCAATGGACACGTTTCTACACTGTAAGTAAGCTAATCTAATCTAACCAAGTGAGAGAAAATTCATTAATGTATTGTTCCTCATGAATTCGAAATGCATGGTTTTGGAGTGGGATTCTAACTGTCTCTTTTAACCACAGTCAAGCCAGATCCACCGACAGAAGTCAACATTTCTCCAATACCCAACCAACCAAAGAAATTATTGTTGCAATGGAAGCCGCCTGTCACATGGCCTGATCCCAATCTGTTTCTGTTGAAGTACAGAATAATGTACTGGCCCAAGGGATCAACCAGATATCAGATGGTAAGGACAACTTCTCTGGTTATTGGTTGAAGGGATAAATCATTACACCAGAACTGAAAGTTTCTCGTGATCAGGAAAGTTTGTATAGGTTAATGGTCTGTTCCCATGCTGTACATCTCTATGGCTTGATAAGAGAAGACTAAGGAGTGTCCTGATGGAGTGATTAAAATGGTACAAGGGCAGGACAATGAGATATTTCAGTTATGAGGAATTCCAACTGAGTGATCTGAAATATGAAATGATCACTGATAGACTCTTATAAACATGAATACTTCTATCATCTTCCCCTTATGCCCATAAGCAGAATGTTTTAATTTAAAAAAAAGCTCTACTCAGTTTCCTAAACACCTTCATTTGTGAAATGACTGATGGCAACCAATCATGAGTATTAATTATTTGCATTCAAACTTGTGGTGGTCTTTGCAAAAGACACAAATGAGAGAAACAAGAAATAAAAGTGTTTTGCAATGAAGAATATTAAAACTACTCTGTTGATATTTATATACGTAACTGTGAAGAAAACATTTGAGGGAGTGAACCTTCAGACTTGCCCATGCTAGAGTAGCTGGAGTGTCAGAATTGCTTTAAGGTTGGAGATGATGAAGCAAATTGGTGTCGTTGAATAGGGACTCAGTCTGCTATGCAGAAAATATTGTGGCGAAGTGGGAATGCCTCCATCTCTGTAGCAGATTTGTCCATGGTTCAAATCCCACCTCCAACAGAAACATGTCAGATCATACCTGAACTTGCTGATTAAAAGAAAAACAAGGAACCTCCTGAAAATCAGGCTTTGGAAAAGATTAAGCCTGAGCCAAGCTTAGCTATCAAGCCTGAATCCTTCTTCCTGTTGAAGGTATTGTTGCAAACTTGCTTGGATGTTAAAAGTAGATGGAGATAAGGGCTTGGAAATGTGCAATTAAAGCTCTTCAAAGATCAGAGGTGTTTTGGTTATATAACATCCATGGATGAGTCAGTTAGATCAATGAGCAAGTAACTATGTCTCTGGTTAAAATCTAATGCTCGCTTTATAAATTCATGGAGGCTGTTAGTGCCACTTCAGTCATAATTAATATCAATTAAGTCTCTTCGTTATCAATCCCAATCTAGAGTCAGAGGTCTGTAGCTTGCTTTTGTCTTGTGCTTTGCAATTGGTCTGCACAATGGTAGAAGTGGAGTCCCATCAACCAATTAGGAAGCGAACTCCCAGATGATTGATCTACAGGTCTTGCGATCAGCAAATGCTGAACTCCATTTGGTCCTGATATTGGGATCCCGAAGCCAGTGGGAAAGTCGAGCACGTGCAAAGTTGCCAAGAGCCAACATATTCTATTGGCTAGGAGAAAGTGAGGACTGCAGATGCTGGAGATCAGAGCTGAAAAATGTGTTGCTGGAAAAGCGCAGCAGGTCAGGCAGCATCCAAGGAGCAGGAGAATCGACGTTTCGGGCATAAGCCCACCAAAAAACTTTTATCATAGTTAAGAAATAACAGTTTGAGGAATGAGTAATTTGGCCAATAAACATTTGCTCCAGTTCATGATTTACCTGTTCGTGCTCTCAAGTGAAACCCCTACATCTAAGAAAAAGTTCTACTTATGAGGTAGTACAGATTAGATAACTTTGTGTTATCCAAGGAATAGGGACTGTTTTGTCATGGATATACTATGTGCCAAAGATAACATTGGCAAAACACAAATGCTGTTTTTCCTTCACCAATTGAAAATATTATTCTCTTCATTCCTGTATCAGAGTGCTATAACATAATCAGACTCATACCATCCTCCTGTTTGTAAAGATATTATTGCAAATGTGAATGAAATTTGTTTCCACCAGAGTTTCTTTAAAGTTAGGAAAAAGACTGTTCCAAGCAATTTGCATTGGTCATAGCCTCTTACTGAGTGATCTCTGTCAGACAACAGGTCGAATTAGACATTTTGTTGGGAGTACGTGCTTTTACTCAGAGGTATCAGTAGCTCAGCGACACCAAACTGAGAAATAAACTGCGCCAAATCTACTTATCCAATTCGCTACTGCCCTCCCAAATGAATTCATCAAAACCCAGTAAAAAACCTGCAGCCAGTTTGGGAATTATTAAATTGGAAATGTGTTTGGTTCTGACTGTCCACTCTCACTATCTCCATATCAGAATTCAGAAATTGATCTGTGTTGTGAAGCTGCAATGTGATCTGAGGATCCTGTGCCTTGGTGTTATCTGTTGTCCATTAACTTGACCTGGATAATCCAAGGAGTGACAATTATAGTTGGATTGCCATTCCGTACTCATTTTTCAAATTATTAATGAGCTCCATGTTTCTAGCCAGGAATTCTAATTCTGGCTCCTTTGGAAATGCAGAGTGTAGTTGAAATGAGCAGTGGTACAAAATAGTTGGGTAAGGGAAGTCAAACCAAACCTCTTTCTCAGCAGTCAATGGGCCATTTTCTGAGATTTGAATATCCAGCAACATAGCCAGACACTTAGACAGCTGCTGTGAAGGAGTAGATTTGTAAAACTAAACATAGAGTCAGAGTGCCAATTGGTTAAGTTGTTAGAGTGCCAGAAGGATAGAATGCCAGCAATGCAGTGTGTTGGGGTGTAAGGTGCATTGGTGCCAAGTGTCAGGGTGCCAGATGGATAGGGTGCCAGGAAAATAGTATACCAGGTGTTTAAGTTACAAGAAAAAAAAATGTCAGGTGGGTTGGGTGCCAGGTGAATAATGGAATGCTTAATGTAGGTTGGGGTTGGTAGTGTGCCAATAGGGTGATAGGTTGGGGGAGGAGAGTGGTGGGTGGGCTGATGGAGCGTCATGGGGTGGAGGTTTGCAGGGGTGTCACTTCCTCAGCATCCAGGCCAGGTGAGCAAAAGAAGTGAAAGACCTGGAATGATGATTATGTGTGTATGTGTGTGTGTATGCAGGGGGTGGGGGGAAGGTGATGGAAGCTGGAGGGGCTGGAGGAATTTGTTTTGGGTTGGTCACTATGGAGGAGGAGTGGTTATCAGGAGCCTGACAGTGTAAAGGGTTGGGGCAGGTGTAATTTGACATCAGCGTAATAGTTGCCAAGGAGTTAACCCAAGTTTTGAATTCTGTAACCATTTCTGGGTAAGTATTAACTTAACAGGAGTGGACCTTCTGAAAAATAAACTTCAACTTCGGAGAATTCAGTAGGTTGTGCTGCTGTTCAGGTTAATTGTCGGAAATTAAGGGTTTTGTTTTTGGAGGCTTACAGATGCAGGGGAATGATCCTCCAGAAACTTCATTTTCCTGGGCATCTCCCATTCTACAGGATCCCAAAAGTATGGTGTGCTCCAATGACTACCTGGCCATTCGAATATCTGGGCCATTATCCTCAGTTGTTATGTTACCTTTAGTCTTTGATGACTTGGCTCCTCTATTCTTTTCCAACCCACAGATTGAGATCAATGATCAAACCAGCTATATCCTGAGTGGCCTGCGATCCAGAGCTGTATACTTTGTAAAAATTGCAGCTAAGGATTTTGTTGACAATGGCATGTTCAGCGATTGGAGTCCAACTGTTTCTGCACGCCTGTGGTCAAACTGAGGGATGAAACTGTCTGTGCACTGATGCCTCTGAAGTTAAAATTGACAACAAACGTGATAATTCTCATGAACTTCCATCAAAAGAGCAGGAACAACAGATAAAACACCTCACTGAAATAGAATTAAACACTGCACATAGCCCTCATGCTTTTTATGATTGCAAATTTTTTCATTGCAAATCTTTTCTTAAATTGTGTAAAATATATAATCTGTTATTTTTGATACAATCGCTCAGTGGTTATGTTACTAGAGGTTTAGACTAATACTTGGAAGCATAAATTCAAAGCATAGATGCTGGAAAATTTAAATTTAGTAAGTGAGTAAATCTAGAATAAAAAGCTTGCATCAACAATGACAACTGTCAGATTACCAGATTATTTTAAAAACCTGTCCGATTCACTATTAACCTTTAGCGAAGGAAATCTGTGGTCCTTCCATAGTCTAACTTACACACGAGGTGAAAGTGAGAGCTGCAGATTCAAGAGTGTGGTGCTGGAAAAGCATAGCAGGTCAGGCAGCATCTGAAGAGCAGGGAAGTGGATGTTTCGGGCATAAGCCCTTCATCAGGAGTTGACACATGACTCCAGATCTAAGGCAATGTGGTTGCCTCTTAGCTGCTCTCTGAAGTAGCAGAGCAAGCTATTCATCTGTATCAATCCACTACATCAATGTTGTGTAACTTTAAGTCAAGTAGATTCCAAGACGTTGATCTATGCACCAGAAGTGATACAAAGACCAGTTGACCCTGCATTGTCCTCCTCATGAAGATCTGGGAATCTGTGCCAAAATTGAAGGTGTTGTCCCACAGACAAGTGAAGTGACACTCTGGACAAAGTCATACTAGCCAAAACATATCTTTCAGCCAATATCTCAGTCTCCTCAGTCAGCATGCCTGGAAATATCTCATTCCACCTACAGGACCAACTCACGAGCTATGCCCATAAGACCATGAGAAATGGGAACAGGAGTAGGCTGTTTGGCCCCTCGAGCCTGCTCAATGATTCAATAGGATTATGGATGATCTGACATTCCTGGTGTCCACTTTCCTGCCTTTTCCTCCTAACTGTTGATTCCCTTACTGATCAATAATCTATCTTAGCCTTAAATATACACAAGGACTCTGCCCCACAGCTCTCTGTGACAAGGAGTTCCAAAGACTCACAACCCTCTGAGAGAAGAAATACCTCCTCATCTCAGTCTGAAAGTAATGGCTCTTTATTCTGAGACTATACCCTCTGGTCCTAGACTTTTCCATGAGGGGAAACATCCTCTTAGCATTTACCCTGGCAAGCCACTTAAGAATCCTATATGTTTCAACCAGATCACCTCTCACTTTCACTTCCAAACTCCAATGAATAGAGTCCCATTCTGTTTAGCGTTTGCTCATAAGACAACCTCTCCATACGCAGGAGCAGATCATCCTAGCAAACCTTTTCGGAACTGTCTGGAATGAAATAATATCTTTCCTTTGATAAGGGGATCAAAACTGCTCATAGTATTCCAGATGTAGTCTCACAGTTGCACAGTTGCAGTAAGACTTCTCTATCCTTATACTCCAACCTCCTTGAAATAAGGGCCAATGTTCCATTATACGTCTTCATTACTTCCTCTTCCAAAGTGCTAGCTTTCTGTGTTTCATGTACAAGTCCCTTTGTGTTGCAGCTTTCTGCAGTTTATCTCCATTTAAACAATATACTGTTTTTTTTGTTCTCCCTTCCAAAATGAACTTCATGTTTTCCCACATTATACTGCAATTCCATGCATATACGTTTTGCTCACGCAACCTATCAATTTCTCTCTATAAGTTCTTTGTATCCATCTCACAAATTGACCTTCCACCTAAATTTGGGCCACCTGCAAATTTGCCTACAATACATTTGCTTCCTGTCTCCAAGGCATTAATATCTATTGTAAACAGCCATGGTCATGGCAGAATAATGATATACAAATTGGAAGCTGTGATATGAGGAAGTCATTCAACAATGACTCCAAATACTATGTAGTACAAGAAATGATGGGCAAAGAAACCTAACCCTAACCCACCTGTCTTAGATGATCAATCAGTATGACTTAATGTTGAACATGGAAGAGGCATTAAGGGTAACAAGGGACAAAGTAAACTGTGGGCGGAGGACTCCAATGTCAATCACCAAGAGTGGCTTAATGACATTGCTGGTTGTGCTTGCCAAAAGAAATGGACTGGATCTGTTTCAGATAGTGAGAAAGCTCACATGAGGGAAAGGTTACTTCACCTTGTATTCACCAACCTCCCCATCTAAGTACTAGTAGGAGCAACTGCTGTGAAGTCCTCATGGCGTCCATGTGAATACCTTACAATGTGTTGTATGACAGTACAACCATACTGTTTTCCTTCTTAATTACTTATTGTTCCTGTATGTTAACTATCTGTGATGCATGTGTAAGAATCCCTCTGAATATCAACATCTCTCTGTCTCCCAAATATTAAAAACTACTTTGCTCCTGCATGAATATGACCAAATTGGTTAATTTCATATTATTCAATCTCTCACATTCTTGCCCTGTTCAATAATTGGTCTATAATGCTTGGCAGCCTGTACCTTCCCGCTAAGCTGCTTATTGTTCACAAACTTGGATACATTATACCTAGTCCCTTCACCTAAGCCAATAACATTGATAAATTGCTGAGGTCCAATCACTGATCTTTATAACACTACTTTAGTTACAACCTGACAACCTTAAACATGCCCTCAACTTTCTATCCATTAACTAATCCTTAACCTGCATGAAGATATTCCTCTCAAATCCATTAGCTCTGATATCATGTAACCTTTCCTGTGGCTCCTTAGTGAATGTCCTCTGAAAATTATGTTAATTTATATTATTTCATGTTTCCTTGAAGTAAGAAGATTGAGGGATGATCTGATTGAGATGTGTTTAACTGTAAAGAGATTTATTCAAATAAATATGAAGAATCGATTTCCCACTGGCAGTGAAATCCAGGCGGTGGAGTTGGTGGAGAAGGGGAGAATTATAAATTAAAGTTGGGGGAGACATATAATGTATGTATAAATGAAAATATGAATATAAATGTAAGTATACGCATCAATTTATCTATTTGGTGGCGGTATGCAGTACGGTTCTTTGTAAACATTCATGTCAGGTGCTGAAAAATCAAGTAAAAAAACAGGTGAACTATCTTTATATAGTGTTATTATTCTAGTGGGACTAGTTTGGTTTGGGAACATGGTCAGCATGGAAGAGTTGGACCGAAGGGTCTGCCTCCATATGGTATCAATCTATGACTCTAAAAAGGAAGTATGTTTTTCTCACAATTTTGGCGAAAGTAGAAGTCTGCAACACTCTGTCCATTATACGATGTTGTGGATGCTCGAGTCAACTGGAGCTTGCAAAGTGGATTTGTTGGTTGACTTTATCAAGGTGGATGGGACCAAGGGGAGTGAATAGTGTTACAGATCAGCCATGATCCATTTGAAGGACTGAGTAATCTGGTGGGACCAAATGGTCTTCTCTTGTTCAAAATGTTGCCAATTGGGCACCTGACACTCTGTGGTCAACTCTCTGCTTCAAAATTATACTCAAAACTGGGTTGGTTTTCAGAAGTGCTGAAACTATTTACACATTTTTGAATGTAAAAAATTTACAAACAAGCACAACTGAGCAGAGTTTCAAAATGTCAATGTTTCAAAGAAAGATTTCTGCACTGAGAAACATCCTTGATATACTTAAGAATAGCACTTACACAATTTGAATACACCATAAAATACATTCTGCCAAAAAATGTTAAACACGTTTAGCCACTGTAAGCCATTGTAATGCTCTTATGAGCAATCCAATTTTAAATATCTGAAAATTATCTTTAAAAGCTATACAGTATTTATGAGTAACCGTGGTGTAGTATCTTGTTACCTGTAATATCAAACAGTGGTTAATTGAATCAGAACGTGGCCAACTTTGAAGTGGAATCAATCACTTGAGTGCCTTTTGTTTAAATCATAGAATCCCAACAGTGTAGATGCAGGTCATTCGGCCCATCAAGTCCACACTGACCCGCCAAAGATCATCCCACCCAGATCCATTCCATCCATATAATCACACATTTTCTGTGGCTAATCCACATAACCTGCACCGCCTGGACACTATGGACAATTTAGCATGGTCAACCTACCTAACCTGTGCATCTTTGGACTGTGGGATGAAACCAGAGCACCTGGAGGAAATCCACGCAGACATGGGAAAAACATACAAACTTCATACAGTCACCTGAGGATGGAATCAAACCCAGGTCCCTGGAGCTGTGATGCAGCAGTGCTAACCACTGACCAACATGCTGCTCCCAAATTATTTTGCAAATAATTGCAAGAAAGCAAGGAAATGCTAATTTGTGTTTGATATAGTTTGTGATTAAAATTCTGCCAAGGTCTTTTGTACTTGGGTGGCTTATATAATGCACTTTTTTTTGAAAACAAACAGTTTCTAAATAAATCTCCTGCCCTGCATCTGGCAGATTCTAGCACATGCTTTCATCTACTGAATCATAAAATGCTGTTAAATTTATTAACGTTGCTGAATGAGATGATTTTTAAAAATACATTCATGGGATGTGGGTATCACCGTCTGGGCCATCATTTATTATCCACCTCTAATTCCCCTTGAGATGATGATGGTGAGCTGCTTCTTGACCACTGCAGTACTTGGGATGTTGGGAAGGTGATCCACGAGGTTGGTTCAGTGATTTTGAAGGGAGGGTGATGTACTTCCAAGTCAGGACGCTAAGTGGCTTGAAAGAGAGCTTGCAGATGACAGTGTTCCCATGGGACTTCTGCCCTTATCCTTCTAGATGGTAGAAGGTGCTATTCAAGCATCCTGGATATGTTGCTTTAGTGCATACTGTGGATGGTAGACATTGCTGCTACTGAGTGTCAGTGGGGAAGGGAGTGAATGTTGAAGGTGTTAGATGAGATGCCAACCAAGTAGCTGCTCTATCCTGGATGGTGCCAAGCTCTTGAATGTTGTTGGAGCTGCATCTATACAGGCAACTGGGGAAGATGCCATCACTCTCTTGACTTGTGCCTTGTAGTCAGTGGATAGGTTTGGAGAGTCAGATGAGTTAGACCTCTGACCTTATGTTGTACACACAGTACTTAAATGGATAGTCCAGTTCTGTCTTTTTTCAGTCGTAACTTCTGGGATATTAATAATGTTGGCTTTATTATGGTAAAGCCACACTGAATGTGAGAGGTCAATGGTTGGCTTTTCGCTTTCTGGAGATGGACCTTTCTTGGCACTCTGTGGCATGAATATTATTTATCACTTATCACCACAAGCCTGGATGCTTTTTAGCTCTTCTTGCAATTGAACCTGGAGTGCTTCAGTATCTGAGAATTGCAAATGGTGCTGAACATTGTGCAATCATCAGCAAATATCCCCACTTCAGACCTTCAGATGGAGGGAAGGTCATTGATAAAGCAGTTGAAGATGGTTGGGCCTAGGACACTACACTGAGGAGCTGCTGCGGGGATGTCCTGGAGCTGAGATGACTAATCCGCAACAATGACAACTGCCTTTCTATGTGCCAGGTATGATCCAACTAGTGGAGAGTTTTCGCCCTGATTTCAATTGACTCCAGCTTTACTAGGCTTCCTTGATACCACATGGGCAACTTTACTTTGATGCCTAGGCCAGTAACTCTCACATGACCTCTGGATTTCAGCTCCTCTATCCATTTGAATGTATGAATTTGGAGCAGCACTAGACCATACAGCCCTTTAGTCTGTTACATCTTTCAATAAGATCATGACTGATCTGATTGTAAGATCAAATCCATATTCCTACCTAATCCTAATAACCTTTCAGACACTTGGTTAACAAGAATCTATCTTGTTAGACAGATTACAAGATATTATTATGTATTAAGGTATACAATGCTTTACAATTATCCATGATTCTGCTTACACCATCTTTTCAGGAAGAGAGTTTTAAAGACTCCTCACCTTTTGAGAGAAAAAAACCTCAACTTTTCAATGTTCAGCCCCTTATTTTTAAACTTTGACCCCTAGATCAATATTCTCCCATAAGAAGGAACAGAGTCTCCATACCTACCCTGTCAAGACCACTCAGGATCTTACATGTTTCAGTCAAGTTGCCTCTTACTGTTCAAAGTTCCAATGAATTCCCAACCTGACCATTCCTAATAAGACAACCCGTCCATTTGGTATTAGTCTGATAAAACTTCTGTGAACTGTTTCTAGCACACTTATACCCTTTCTTAATTAAGGTGACCACACTACTCCAGATTCGATCTCACCAATGCTCTGTTTAACTGAAACATAATTTCACAAGCTTTCATTCAATTCCCCTCACAATAATACTATTAGCTTTACTGGTTACTTGCTACACTTTTCTACACCTATACAGTATCTCCCCTGATTCATGCACAAGGACATCCAGATCCCTCTGCATTCTCTCACTGTTTAGATCATATGATTTTTCCATTTTCCTGACAAAGTGGACAATTTCACCTTTCCCATTCATTTGAAGTCGTACTATTGAGCCACTCTTGGTGATAGCTATTGAAGTTCCCCAGTCAAAATACATTCTGTGCCCCTGCTACTGTGAGTGCTCACTCCAAATGGTATTCAATCAATGCTCACCAATGCTCTGTTTAACTGAAACATTCATCAGGGTAATCAGTAGATTTCTTTGCTCAGGTATGACCTGATGCCACAAGACTTCATAGGGTCTGGAGACAATGTTGAGGATTCCCAGTATAACACCTCCCAACTGTATACCACTGTGCTGCCTATCTGCTGGGGCAGGCCATACCCAGGGATGACGATGGTGTTGTCTGGGACATTGTCTATCAGGTATGATTCCATGATAATGTGTATGTCAAGCTGCAGCTTGACTTGTCTGACAAACAGCTCTTCTAAGTTTGGCACAAGCCCTTAGATGTTACTGAGGACATTAGCATGGGGCTCTGGATTCAGTGACAATACCAATAACTCTAATGTCTCCCACTGAAATGAAAAAAACATGATAGAAACTGAAATGCAGCAAATTGCCACAAAGAACTATTTTTGTATAAGACTCTTTTATATTCGAGTTATAGAATTATACAGCATGGAAACAGACCCTTCAGTCTAACTCATCCGTGCCGACCTGCTGTAGTCCCTTTTGCCAGTATTTGGCCCATATCCCTCTAAACCCTTACTATTCAATTTACAATTGTACCAGCCTTCACCACTTTATCTGGCAGCTTGTTCCACACATGCATGACCCTCTGTGTGAAAACATTACTCCCCCCGGTCCCTTTTCAATCTTTACCCTCTTGCCTTAAATGTATGCCAAAAGTTTTTGAAGAAACAGTTGGATCACTGTCTCAGTTTTACTGATATATAAGGGGTACAGTGAAGTTCCATATTGCATCTCAATACCATTTTTCCAGGGACATATAGAACATAGAACAGTACAGCACAGTACAGACCCTTTGGCCCCCGATGTTGTGCATAAAGGTTCAACTTGAAACTGTGCAGGACAATTTTTCAACCATCCTGGACAGCCACGTGATACAGGTTACGGGCCTCATTATTAAATCGGTGAGACAAAAATACTGCACAGCAATGTGTTGGTCAGGCATCGGGGATCTTGGCGAATGTCTATGGATGTTGTTTCTATGGACTTCTCCAAGGTTTTTGTTACAATCCCCACAAGAGACTGTTAACAGAGATAGAAGCCCATGGAATTGAGAGCAAATTACTGACATGGCTGGGACATTGGTTGAGTGGCAAGTGACAGAAAGTAGGGATAATGGGTAGGCACTCAAATTGGCAGGATGTGACCAGTGGTGTCCCAAAAGGATCTGTGTTAGGGCCTCACTTATTCATATTATTTATTATTTTTATGGACCAGACCGGACCCCCTCAAAATATTTTGAGAAGGGAGCCTCGACCCAACATTTTCTTATTTTAAAGATAGATGTGAAATGCCATGTTCCAGATGTCATGCAATCTCGTCAAACTAATTGATGTTCATCAAAACACAATTTATTTAAACACTGTAGTTAAAATACAACCAACGAAAGAGGAATCGAGTCTAGCTTAACCCTATTGGAAAACTTAACAGAATAATTGATACAGTAACTATTACTAATTAAGGTTAGATTCCTTGCAGTATGGAAATAGGCCCTTTGGCCTAACAAGTCTACACTTACCCAGACCCATTCCCTTAACCTATATTTTCCCCTGACTTGGCAACTTAGTATGGCCAATTCACCTGGCCTGCACATCTTTAGATTGTGGGAGGAAACCAGAGCACACGGGGAAAATATGCAAACTCCACACAGACTCCACCCAAGGCAGGAATTGAACACAAGTCCCTGGTACTGTGAGGCAGCAGTGCTAGCTACTATGCCACCCCTGACTGATTAATTGCTCCAATACAGTAACATCCCATAAACACACCCGTTGGCAAAAAAGGAAAATTCAGACACAGATTCTCACTTATATTTTTCCAATCCAGGAAGAAAACAATACCAAGAGAAAATCCAGAGAGCTTAGCAGCCAGGAGACATTTATTAATGCTCCCAACTCTGATGAGACCCCAACAGCTTCTGATGCTGCTGATAAACCAAAACCCAGAGATCCTGATCTGAGTGAGCTGGCCACACCCACTCAGGCAGTTCAATAAAAACCAAGGCCTCCTAAACCCCTGTTTACTCAAGTGGTGTTCGCTCGCCAGCTCAGTGCCTCTTGTTCAATCTCTCTCTTAAAAGAAACCAGGACAAATAACTTCTCAAAGCTATAGTATCATCACATTAATGACTCAAATAATGGCATATATCAAAATTTGCTGATGAAACAAAGTTAAGTGGTGTTGTAGATAGTGTAATGATAGCATCAAGTTATAAAGAGATATTAATAGACTGTGTGACAGGGCAAAGAATTCATATAGCACATTTAATAAAGAAGAATATTCAAGTTGCTTCACAGATGTGTTAATTGAAAATTTGTCACTGATTAGGGAAGATTAGGGTAGATGACTAAAAGCTTAGTCCAAGAGGTCAGTTTTGAATGAACCTTACACAAATTAAAAGTAGGGTATTCAGATTGAGATATGTGATAAACTATTCAAAAAGAACCCAATTCCATTCAATTGTGCACAGCAAGCTCTCCAAACTCAGTCACACCTATTGGACTCAATGCAGAGAGAAGTAGATTGAGAGTTTGACACAACTCAGATACAGAGACCTCCACAGACTGTGTGACAGTAGACTGATGAGCGTCATACAGCCATTGCTCCGTAGGTGGGCAAGAGAGGAGGCCACAATATAGGAAAGATATTACTAAATTGGAAAGCGTTCAGAAAAGATTTACTAAGAAGTTGCCAGGACTGGAGGGTTTGAGATTTAAGGAGAGGCTGGGACTTTTTTCACTGGAGTATAGGAGGTTAAGGGTTATAAGGAGGTTATATAGAGGTTATTAAGGAGGTTATTAAGGAGGTTATATAGAGTTTTATAATATAATGAGGGGCATTGATATGGTGAAAAACCAAACATATTTCCCTGTGCTGGGGGAGTTCAAAGCTAGAAGGCACTTTATAAGGTGAGAGGAGGAAGATTTAAAAGGGCATGAGGGGCAACCTTTTCACACAGAGGGTAGTTTGTATGTGGAATGTACTGCCAGAGGAAGTGGTACACTTGTAGAGTCATAGAGTCACAGAGATATACAGCACGGAAACAGATTTTTGTGTCTAACTCATCAATGCCGACCAGATATCATAAATAAATCTAGTCCCATTTACCACCATTTAACCCATATCCCTTGGAACCCTTCTTCTTCATAAACCCATCCAGATGCCTTTAAAATACTGTAATCGTACCAGCCTCTACCATTTCCTCTGGCAGCTCATTGCATACACACACTACCCTCTTCATGAAAACGTTGCCCTTTAGGTCACTTTTAAATCTTTCCCCTCTCACTTTAAACCTATGCCTTCTTGTTTTGGACTCACCCACCCCACTCATGATTTTTATTAACCTCTATGAGGCCACTCCTCAGCCTCTGATGCTCCAGGGAAAATAGCCCCAGTCTATTCAACCTCTCCCTATAGTTCACACCCTCCAACCCCGGAAACATCCTCATAAACTTTTCTGAACTCCTTCAAGTTTCACAGGATCCTTCCTATAGCAGGGAGTCAAGAGTGTGGTGCTGGAAAAGCACAGCAGGTCTGGCAGCACCAACTCTGAGCTCCAGCATCAGCAGTCCTCACTTTCTCCTATAGCAGCGAGTTAAATCATTTAAAAGACATTTGGACAGGTACATGTTTGGAAAGGTTCGGAGGAATATGGGCTGAATGCGGGCAAATGGGACTAGTTCAGTTTGGGAAAACTGGTTCATCATGACCCGAAGGGTCTGCTTCATGCTACATGACTCTGTGACTCTCTGACTCTAGAACTATGGCAGATAGATATCAATGTAAACAAGTATGGGGTTATCAATTTTGGACCAAAGAAGGATAGATCAGGGCATTTTCTAGATGGTATACATTTAAACACACTGAATGTCCAAAGAGACTTGGATGGTTCAGTTGCATAGATCCTTAAAATGTCACAAACAAGTGCAGAAAATAATCGAAGAGTTAACAGAATACCGGCCTTTATGTATAGAGGACTGAAGTACCAGGATGTAGAAGTTATGTTGCATGTTTTACAAAACCCTGGTTAGACTCCACATGCAGTGCTGTGAGCAGATCTGAGCATCACACCTTAGGAAGGATATATTGGCCTTGGAGTGAGTACAACGTAGTTTTCGCAAGAATGATACCAAGACTTCAGCAATTAAGTACTGAGGAGAGATTATACAAAGTAGGCCTATTTTCTCTAGAATTTAGAAGGTTAAGTGGTGATCTAATCAAATTCTTCAAGATGTTAGCAGAAAAAGGCAGGGTAGATGAAGATAATACCTCCATTGGTTGGCAATTCTAGAACTAGGGGACATTGTCTGAGAATTCGGGTCAGGCTGTTTAAAAGAAATGTTAGGAAGCATTCTGCACACAAAGGGTGAGAAAGGTTTGGAACTCTGTTCCACAAGTGGCGGTGGATGCTGGCTCGATTGTTAATTTTAAATCTGAGATTTTTTCACAAAACAAAATTTGAGGCATTAAGGGATGTGGACCAAACACAGGTAGATGGACTTAGAACATAGAACATAGAACATAGAACAATACAGCACTGAACAGGCCCTTCGGCCCACGATGTTGTGCCGAACATCTATCCTAGATTAAGCACCCATCCATGTACCTATCCAATTGCCGCTTAAAGGTCGTCAATGATTCTGACTCTACCACTGCCACGGGCAGCGCATTCCATGCCCCCACCACTCTTTGGGTAAAGAACCCACCCCTGACATCTCCCCTTTACCTTCCACCCTTCACCTTAAATTTATGTCCCCTTGTAATACTCTGTTGTACCCAGGGAAAAAGTTTCTGACTGTCTACTCTATCTATTCCTCTGATCATCTTATAAACCTCTATCAAGTCACCCCTCATCCTTCGCCATTCCAACGAGAAAAGGCTGAGAACTCTCAACCTGTCCTCGTACGACCTATTCTCCATTCCAGGCAACATCCTGGTAAATCTTCTCTGCACCCTCTCCAAAGCTTCCACATCTTTCCTAAAGTGAGGCGACCAGAACTGTACACAGTACTCCAAATGTGGCCTAACCAAAGTCCTGTACAGCTGCAACATCACTTCACGACTCTTGAATTCAATCCCTCTGCTAATGAACGCTAATACACCATAGGCCTTCTTACAAGCTCTATCCACCTGAGTGGCAACTTTCAAAGATCTATGTACATAGACCCCAAGATCCCTCTGTTCCTCCACCTGACTAAGAACTCTACCGTTAACCCTGTATTCCGCATTCTTATTTGTTCTTCCAAAATGGACAACCTCACATTTTGCAGGGTTGAACTCCATCTGCCACTCCTCAGCCCAGCTCTGCATCATATCCAAGTCCCTTTGCAGCCGACAACAGCCCTCCTCACTGTCCACAACTCCACCAATCTTCGTATCATCTGCAAATTTACTGACCCACCCTTCGACTCCCTCATCCAAGTCATTAATAAAAATTACAAACAGCAGAGGACCCAGAACTGATCCCTGCGGAACTCCACTTGTAACTGGGCTCCAGGCTGAATATTTACCATCTACCACCACTCTCTGACTTCGACCGGTTAGCCAGTTTTCAATCCAATTGGCCAAGTTTCCCTCTATCCCATGCCTCCTGACTTTCCACATAAGCCTACCATGGGGAACCTTATCAAATGCCTTACTAAAATCCATGTACACTACATCCACTGCTCTACCCTCATCCACATGCTTGGTCACCTCCTCAAAGAATTCAATAAGACTTGTAAGGCAAGACCTACCCTTCACAAATCCGTGCTGGCTGTCCCTAATCAAGTTCCATTTACTCATAAATCCTATCCCTCAGTACCCTTTCCATTACTTTGCCTACCACAGAAGTAAGACTAACTGGCCTCTAATTCCCGGGGTTATCCCTATTCCCTTTTTTGAACAGGGGCACAACATTCGCTACTCTCCAGTCCCCTGGTACCACCCCCGTTGACAGTGAAGACGAAAAGATCATTGCCAACGGTACTGCAATTTCCTCTCTTGCTTCCCACATAATCCTAGGATATATCCCGTCAGGCCCGGGGGACTTGTCTATCCTCAAGTTGTTCAAAATGTCCAACACATCTTCCTTCCTAACAAGTATCTCTTCTAGCTTACCAGTCCGTTTCACACTCTCCTCTTCAACAATACGGTCCCTCTCGTTCGTAAATACTGAAGAAAAGTACTCGTTCAAGACCTCTCCTATCTCTTCCGACTCAATACACAATCTCCCACTACTGTCCTTGATCGGACCTACTCTCGTTCTCGTCATTCTCATGTTTCTTACATACGCATAAAATGCCTTGGGGTTATCCTTGATCCTATCCGCCAAGGATTTTTCATGCCCTCTCTTAGCTCTCCTAATCCCTTTCTTCAGGTCCCTTCTAGCTATCCTGTATCCCTCCACTGCTCTGTCTGAACCCTGTTTCCTCAACCTTATGTAAGCCTCCTTCTTCCTCTTTACTAGACATTCAACCTCCCTCGTCAACCAAGGCTCCCTCACACGACCATTTCTTTCCTGCCTGATAGGTACATACATATCAAGGACGCGTCGTATCTGCTCCTTGAAAAAGTTCCACATTTCCACCACATCTTTCCCTGACAGCCTATGCTCCCAACTTATGCTCCTCAAATCCTGTCTTACAGCATCATAATTTCCCTTTCCCCAATTGTAAAATCTACCCTGTTGTGCGCACCTATCTCTCTCCATGACCAAGGTGAAAGTCACAGAATTGTGGTCACCATCACCAAAATGTTCACCCACTAACAAGCCCATCACTTGTCCCGGCTCATTACCGAGTACCAAATCCAATATGGCCTCCCCTCTGGTTGGGCAATCTACATACTGAGTTAGAAAAGCTTCCTGGACACACTGCACAAACACCGCCCCATCCAATCTACTTGATCTAAAGAGCTTCCAATCAATATTTGGGAAGTTGAAGTCACCCATGACTACGACCCTGTGGCTTCTGCACCTTTCCAAAATCTGTTTCCCAATCTGTTCCTCCACATCTCTGCTGCTATTGGGGGGCCTATAGTAAACACCCAACAAGGTGACTGCTCCTTTCCTATTTCTGACTTCAGCCCATACTATCTCCAAAGGCAGATCCCCCTCAAACTTCCTTTCTGCAGCTGTTATACCATTTCTAATTAGCAATGCCACCCCCCCTCCTCTTTTACTACCCTCCCTAATCTTACTGAAACATCTGTAACCAGGAACCTCCAACAACCATTCCTGTCCCTCATCTATCCACGTTTCCGTGATGGCCACAACATCATAGTCCCAGGTACCGATCCATGCCTTAAGTTCACCCACCTTATTTCTGATACTTCTTGCGTTGAAGTATACGCACTTTAGCCCATCTCTGTGTCCGCAAGTATTCCCTGTCAGTGCTACGTTCTCCACAGCCTCCCTACATTCTTGGACATCCTGAAACACAGCTAGCTTACTTGCTGGACTACAAGTCCGGATCCCATCCCCCTGCCAAATTAGTTTAAACCCCCCCGAAGAGTGCTAGCAAACCTACCCCCCAGGATATTGGTGCCCTTCTGGTTCAGGTGCAACCCGTCCTGTTTGTACAGGTCCCACCTTCCCCAGAATGCAGTCCAATTTTCCAAATACCTGGGCCAAAGGTCAGCCATGTTCTCACTGGATGGTGGAACAGGCTCGAGGGGCTGAATGGTCTGATCCTATTTTCAAATGTTTAATGAAAGCAAAGTGTTTTTAAAATTGTTTTAAGCATAGACACGGTGGCACAGTGGTTAGCACTGCTGCCTCACAGCGCCAGGGACCTGGGTTCAATTCCTGCCTCAGGCGACTGACTGTGTGGAGTTTGCATGTTCTCCCCGTGTCTGCGTGGGTTTCCTCCGGGTGCTCCGGTTTCCTCCCACGGTCCAAAGATGTGCAGGTCAGGTGAATTGGCCATACTAAATTGCCCGTAGTGTTCGGTAAGGGGTATATGTAAGGGTATGGGTGGGTTGCGCTTCGGCGGGTCGGTGTGGACTTGTTGGGCCGAAGGGCCTGTTTCCACACTGTAAGTAATCTAATCTTTGGAGCAAAGGGTCTAGATGAAACAAAGCAGCAGATAGATAAATGTGTATGGAGTCTGAATAAAGGCAGATAAAGAACCATGGCAAGTGGATAAAGGAGTTTAGGGGCTGGCAAAATGAGCTCTGGGGATGGTGTAAGAAGCTCAGTGTTTGGTTTATGGGAGCATGGGGGTGATGGAATGAGCTCGAGAGATGCAGTAAGGATATCAGGGAGTTGGATGTGGAGTTTGGGTGTGGAATAAGGAGCTCAGGAGATGGCAAATGGAGCTCAGGATGGTATATAGACCTTCAGGGAATTGTATATAGAACTCAGTGGGATAGTATAGGGAATACAGGGGTCAGGAGATGGTATCGAGAAATCAGGGGAATGGTATATAGAGCTCAGGATGGTGAAACACAGACCTCCGGGTGTGATACATAAAGGGGATGATATATGGAGCTCAGGGGTGTGGTATATAGATCTCAGGGGGATGATATATGGAGTTTTGTGGGGAGCTGGTATTTGGAGCTCAGGGCATGGTAAATGGAGTTTGGGGGGTGGTATATGGAGGTCAGAGGGATGATTTGGAATTCAGCAGATGGTATATGAAACTCGGAGGGGGATGGTGTACGGGAGCGAGAGTCCCTTGTAGATTCCTGGTCTCGGAAACCATACTCTGGATGTCACAAGTGTGAGTATCTTAATATGGAATAATGATTGATAAAAGGAAAGAGAAAAGATAATAAAAGGAAGAGGAAATCACTTTATGTACAGATATTAAAAGAAAGAAATGCAACTTTATTCTGGAACAAATGGCAGACTCAAACTAGTCAGTTCAAAACAGCTCCCCTGGTCCATACAACATCCAGTCTCTGAATAACCTTGCACAGGGTGGATCCCACAACACTAATCTCCCTTTCTCCATAATCGTCAGTGGTTGACTTGTCCACTCCAGCTGCAGCATTGAATGCTGGGTCCTGTGCCCATTTAAATCCAATAACTCGCTCCATTCCAGCCTTCTGAGGTCGCCATTCAGACTTTCAAAAAACACAATTCTGACAAGCACGATTTCTTGTCAAATGTTTCTCAGAGGGACTGTGAGGCCTCCAGACTGAACAGGACTCATACTGTTTACCCATTCTTTATCTCCATCAGTCAGGCTGCATTGATCTAACAATCTCCCCTGACTCCACATCATCGCTGACCAGCCCTTGTGAAAGGTTATCCATTGTCCTAGTTCGTAGTTCAAAGGTCAGTGAATACAATAAGAATTGATTCTTGTTCAGCAATAAAAAAAAAGACATTGTATTTTTTCAAGTCTGTCGAGATCTAGAAACAGTGATATAGACAAATCAACAGCCGTGGATGTAATCTGCTTTGACCAGAATAAAATCAACGAGGAGTCGTTTGAAATTTCATGGTTTATAATATTACTACTGATTGCATGAATAATTCATTAAAGCAAAGGACAAATTAAAGCAAAATTTTAAATCCTTGTCTACAAAGTAGCATTTTA
The DNA here is from genome assembly GCF_020745735.1 of Hemiscyllium ocellatum. Taxonomy (NCBI): domain Eukaryota; kingdom Metazoa; phylum Chordata; class Chondrichthyes; order Orectolobiformes; family Hemiscylliidae; genus Hemiscyllium; species Hemiscyllium ocellatum. The sequence goes on from NC_083428.1 coordinate 42,609,438, forward strand.
AAAATTCAATACTAGTTTAATACAGTTTGTATTAATAATAGAAGCAAAGCAAAATTAAAATAGCAAAGTATAAAATTCAAATATTAGTGATTAAGGGTTGGGCATATATTGAATACTGCATTGGATAAAGGAGTACAGGAGTTGAAAAATGTAATCCAGGGGTTGGATAAAGAAACACAGGGTCCTCCACACTAAAACCTCCAAATGAAGCCTTTTACACAGTAGGTAGTGCATACCAGTCAGAGGTACTGAACTCTTAAATTGGGGAGAAGGTGGAGAATGAGATCTGGGGTTAACTGGAAGGATCTCTTACAGACTGATGCTAACATTGCTAAACAGCATCACTGTCTTACTAATTCTGAAAGGATGGCCTGATATTGAAGTTGCACTTGGACTTTCTGAAGCCTAACTTCTTAGACAAGAGCATAAATGGGGAAACCTGCAATTCCACAGTTGTTGTTCCTCCCCCTGGCCATCAGGATGTAGCCAGACTGGCCCCAGTGTTGTCCCCAGCTGAAAGAGAAATGTAGACAGAAAGGAATTATAAAGGAAGGATGGAAAAATCAAACATAAAAAAGTTCACTCTTTGCTATCACAGGTTCGGGATATTTTCTTCCCAGGGAGAATGTCCGCATTTTTTCACAATTTCTGACTGCCTGCTGTAACGGTGCAGTATGAAATGGTGACACTCAGTTGCATCAAGATTATGGTACAGAAACAGTTGCTGCAATGTGTCTCATTCTAATTCATCAACAATAACCTTTTATTCCTTCCTCCCTCATATGATTATCTAGCCACAGAGTCATACAGCAAGGAAACAAACCCTTCTGTCCAACTTTTCCATGCTGACCATGTTTCCCAAGCTAACTTAGTCCCATTTGCCTGCTTTTGTTCAATATACCTCTCAACCTTTCTTATTCACGGACCTGTTCAAATTCTTTTAAATGTTGTAAATGTACTTGTCTCTATCACTTCCTCTGTTAGTTCATATAAACCTCCCTCTTTATGAAAAAGTTGCCTCTCAGGTTGCTTTTAAGTCAATCTCCACTCATCTTAAAAATATGCCTCCTGGTTTTGAACTGACCCATACTAAGGAAAAGACCTTTGCTATTCACCTTATCTATGCCCGTATTAATTTTATAAACAGCTGTAGGGTCACTCCCCAATCTCCTATGCTCCAGTGAAAACAGTTTCAGACTATCCAGTCTCTGATTATAACTCAAAACTTCCAGTCCTGACAACATCCTGGTAAATCATTTCTGAACCCCCTCCAATTTAATAACATCCTCCAGTCCCCAAGATGCACAATGCTACTCAGCATGTCTGTTCTGTTTGATAACAAGTTCCTCATTCTCACCACATTCTGTAGTCAGGCTGACCCTTGTGAGGGTCATAGGGGTGGGGGCTGGGTTTGTGGGAGGAGCAAGCATGACTGGGGATCTGGAGATACCTGAAAAAAGAGTGTATCCCCTGCCTAGAGTCATAGAATTGCAGAGATGTAGAACACAGAAATTTAGACCCTTCAGTCTAATCAAATCCCATTTGCCAGCACTTGGCTCATATCCCTCCAAACCCCTGTATTCATGTGCCCATCCAGATGCCTTTTAAATGTTGCAATTGTACCAGCCTCCACCACTTCCTCTGCCAGTTCATAGCATACCCACACCATGCTCTTCATGAAAAAGTTGCCCCCTAGGTCTCTTTTATATATTTCCCTCTCACCCTAAACCTATGCCCTCTAGTTCAGATCTTCCCCACCCCAGGGAAAAGACATTGTCTATTTAGCCTATCCATGCCCTTCATGATTTTATAAACTTCTATAAGGTCACCCCTCAGTCTCCAACGCTCCAGGGAAAACAATCCCAGCCGATTCAACCTCTCCCTATTGCTCAAACCCTCCAACCTTGGCAACATCCTTGTAAATCTTTTCTGAATCCTTTCAAGTTTCACAACATCCTTCCCATTAGAAGGAGACCAGAATTGCATGCAATATTCCAAAAGTGACCTAACCAATGTCCTGTACAGCTGCAACATGACCTCCCAACCCCAATACTCAATACTCTGACCAATAAAGGAAAGCATGCCAAATGCCTTCTTCTCTATCCTATCTACCTGCAACTCTACATTCAAGGAGTTTTAACCTGCACTCTAAGGTCTGTTTGTTCAGCAACACTCCCTAGGACCTTACCATTAATTATATAAGTCCAGCTAAGATTTGCTTTCCCAAAATGTAACATCTTGTATTTATCTAAATTAAACTCTATCTGCCACTCCTCAGCCCATTGGCCCATCTGATGAAGATCTCATTGTAATCTGAGGTAACCTTCTTCACTGTCCACTATACCTCCAATTTTCTGTCATCTTCACACTTACTAACTATACCTCCTATGTTCATGTCCAAATCATTTATATAAATGATGAGAAGTAGTGAGCCCAGCACCGATCCTTGTGGCACTCCACTGGTCACAGGCCTCCAGTCTGAAAAACAACCCTCCACCACCACCCTCTATCTTCTACCTTCGAGCCAGTACTGTATCCAAATGAGATATTCCATGAGATCCAACCTTGCTAACCAGTCTCCCATTTTGTCAAACACCTTACTGAAGTCCACTTAGATCACGTGCGCTGCTCTGTCCTCATCAATCCTCTTTGTTACTTGTTCAAAAAACTCAATCAAGTTCGTGGGACATGATTTCCCACACACAAAGCCTTGTTGACTTTGTCTAATCAGTCCTTGCCTTTCTGAATATGTGTAAATCCTGTCCCTCAGGATTCCATCCAATAACTTGCCCACCACCAACGTCAAACTCACCTGGCTTGTCCTTACCACTTTTCTTAAATGGTGGCACCACATTAGCCAACCTCCAGTCTTCCAGCACCTCACCTGTGACTATTGATGATATATTGATGAGGCCCAGCAATCACTTTCCTAGCTTCCCACAAAGTTTGAGGGTACACTGATCAGGTCCTGGGGATTTATCCACCTTTATGCATTTCAAGACATCCAGCACTTTCTCCTCTGTAATATGGACATTTTCAAGATGTCACCATCTATTTTCCCACATTCTATATCTTCCATGTCCTTTTCCACAGTAAACACTGATACAAAATACTTATTTATTATCTCCCCCATCTCCTGTGGCTTCACACAAAGGACACCTTGCTGATCTTTGAGGGGCCCTGTTCTCTCCATAGTTACCCTTTTGTCTTTAATGTATTTGTAAAAGCCTGTAGGATTCTCCTTAACTCTGTTTGCCAAAGCTATCTCATGTCCCCTTTCTGCCCTGCTGATTTCCCTCTTAAGTATACTCCTACTGTCTTTACACTCTTCTAGGCATCCACTCAATCTATCCTGTCTATATCTGACATATGATTCCTTTTTTTTCTTAACCAAACTCTCAATGTCTTTAGTTATCCAGCATTCCCTATACCTACCAACCCTTCCTTTCACCCTAACTGGAATATACTGTCTCTGGACTCTCGTTACCTCATTTTTGAAGGCTTCCCATTTTCCAGCCATCCGTTTACCTGCGAACATCTGCCTCCAATCAGTTTTTGAAAGTTTTTGCTTAATATCATCAAAATTAGCCTTCCTCCAATTTAGAATCCCAGTGGCAGTGGGAAGAATTCAGGAAGATTTGAGGAGGCAATAGACCACAATGTCCATTTTACATTCTACCTGCTCCCTAACCCCTACAACCCAACCATATCCACACAGTTTGGGAGAATATAATGTTCCAGCCACCTTACCTGTTTTTAACAATATAGTACTTCATTCCTGATTGAATGCCATATCCCACCACAAGTACAGCATGGTTAAAGGTGTTAGTGCTGCATCTGGGATCATAATAAACTCCTGGAAAATGAGACATACTGTTATCACCATTGCAAGAATTTAATCAAACTCTCCTCGGAAAGCCTTGCTTTCCCCAAACGGAAATTAATTGATGATCTAATTAACATGTTTAGGAGATTGGTGAGTGCTGAGGTGAAAAGATTTCTTCTCGTAGTAGAATCCAGAAGAAAGGGGCTGAATTTTAAAATTAAGGGCAGAGGCTATTCAGGAGTAATCTCCAGAAATATTTCTCCATAAGTTGGGCAAAACGGAAAGTTTAAAAATTAAATGAGGCTGGTCTTTTTTTATGGGAGAAAGTGAGGACTGCAGATGCTGGAGATCAGAGCTGAAAAATGTGTTGCTGGAAAAGCGCAGCAGGTCAGGCAGCATCCAAGGAGCAGGAGAATCGACGTTTCGGGCATGAGCCCTTCTTCAGGAATGTGGAGAGTGTGCCAAGCAGGCTAAGGTAAAAGGTTGGGAGGAGGGACTTGGCGGAGGGGCATTGGAAATGCGATAGGTGGAAGGAGGTTAAGGTGAGGGTGATAAGGTGAGGGTGATAGACTGGAGTGGGTGTGGGGCGGAGAGATCAGGAAGAAGATTGCAGGTTAGGAAGGTGGTGCTGAGTTTGAGGGTTGTGACTGACACAAGGTGAGGGGAGGGGAAATGAGGAAACTGGAGAAATCTGAGTTCATCCCTTGTGGTTGGAGGGTTCCTAAGTGGAAGATGGCCCTCCCCCAAGTTTCTCCTCCCTACCTTTTATCTTAGCCTGCTTGGCACACTTTCCTCATTCCTGAAGAAGGGCTCATGCCCGAAACACCGATTCTCCTGCTCCTTGGATGCTGCCTGACCTGCTGGTCTTTTTTTATGGCAAGAACATAATGGATTCTGGGGTAAAGGGCTAAATTTTATACTCCCCACCCTGGGTCTTTCTATTTGGATGGAAAGATGCAAGATGGAGACTACACTGCCTTCCTGCAATTGAAACTTTAATCAACTTCAGGGCTTCATCCAATCACCATGAATTTTGTACCAGTGATGGATGGGGATCGACTACCTAACAAACCCTTTTGAGCCTGAGTGGTAAACACGGAGGTCCTTTGTTTTAAGGGACTCTGACTATTCAAATGCTCTGACTTTGGGAAGAGGGTTTCTCAGGAACCTCTACCCTTCCCTTTCTATTTACATTCAGCCCAACCCTGAAAGTGCCACCGTCCCAAGAATCCCCTCCCTACCCCTTTACTTCTCTCCACAGTGTCCAGCATTGGAAGTCACTGGCATTAACAAAAGTGCAGTACCTGCAGTGGCCTCCCCTCCCAGTGGCACTGTTGATCTTGGACAGCTGCTGATCTCTGGTCGGATTGCAGCTGTTGAAGACTCACTTTCCACCCACTAGCTGGCACGGTGCAGTTTTGTTTTCTTTATCTGAGTAAGGATGTTCTGGCTATGGAGGGAGTGTAATGAAGACTTACCAGATTGATTCCTGGATTGGCAGGACTGATAAGACCATAAGACATAGGAGTGGAAGTAAGGCCATTCGGCCCATTGAGTCCACTCCGCCTTTCAATCATGGCTGATGAGCATATCAACTCCACTTACCCGCATTCTCCCCGTAGCCCTTAATTCCTCGAGACATCAAGAATCTATCAATCTCTGCCTTGAAGACATTTAGCATCCCGGCCTCCACTGCACTCTGCGGCAATGAATTCCACAGGCCCACCACTGTCTGATGAAGAAATGTCTCCGCATTTCTGTTCTGAATTGACCCCCTCTAATTTTAAGGCTGTATCCACGGGTCCTAGTTTCCTCGCCTAACGGAAAAAATTTCCTAGCGTCCACCCTTTCCAAGCCATGTATTATCTTGTAAGTTTCTATTAAGTCTCCCCTTAATCTTCTAAACTCCAATGAATACAATCCCAGGATCCTCAGCCATTCCTCGTATGTTAGACTAACAATTTCAGGGACCATCCGTGTGAATCTCTGCTGGATACGTTCCAGTGCCAGTATGATGTGTGAAAAGAGATTGGATTGGTTAATTCTATATTCACTGGAGTTTAGAAGAATAACAGCCATAACCACATTGAATGGTGGAGCAGAGACAAACAGCAGAATGGCCTACACCTGCTCCTATTTTCTACATATCTGTTTTGTTTCACAGATCAGGATCGTAGCACCTATATTATTGCTACCCAAGGCATGTTTATAGAGTTTGTTATTGACCAGGCCAAACCCCCTCAAAATATTTTATGAAGGTAGCCTAGACTCTAACTTTTTCTTATTTTAAAGGCAAATGTGAAGTGGATATTGCAGGAGTGAGGCAGCTGGTCAAATCACCCGGCTTTGAGCAAAACAGAATTTATTTAAACACTGCAGTTGAAACACAAACAAAGAAAGCAGAATTTAGAATAATTTGACTTTTGGAAAGCTTAACTGATACAGTAACTATTACTAATTAACTGTTCCAATTCAGTACACCCCTTGGCAAAAAGGTAAACTCAAACAGAAATTCTTACAGACAGGAAGAAACAAAATCCAAAGAAAAGTCTGAGAAGAAAATCAGCAGAGTTTTTTTCACTAAAGCTTGCAACTCCCCTGGTTTCTCACATTTTGTGACTGCTACAACTAAAACGAACTAGAAAAAAATCTGAACTGGGAGAACTGGCCACTCTCTTCCTAGACTCTTCAGCATCTCTGCCCTTATGACCTCTCTTCAAAATATCCAAGGGTAAAATAACCTTTTTAAAGTGACAGCATCATCACAAGTTAAAGTGCAGATGAGCGGTGATCTACTTGACTAGCAGAACAGGCTCAATGGGCTGAATAGTCTACTTTTGTTTCAATGTTGCTTTTTACTTCTGCTTTAAGCCTATTAGTGCAGTGGGTAGAGTACCTGGCTCTGAACCCAAAGCTCAAGTTCTACCCCAGGAGTTTATTGTCAGGAAAGGTGCATTTACAACATGGCTAGACATATTCATTTACAAAACTTTCTGAGACAGGCAAAAAGAACAGGGTTGATTCCTGTGATAAAAAGTCTCCATTATCACTACCTATAACTCCAGGCTGCAATGTGCAAGGTGCAGGAGACTAATTCTCAGTTTGAGGAGTCCGAGTTATGAGGAAAAAGCTGGAAAGCGTTAGAATGAACCTCAACATAAATTTATTAGATTAAATTATGAAGGCATATAAAGTAATAAACAGCATAGTGAAGGTGGAGCACAATTTGAAGTAAGTGGCGAACATAGAATTCTAAGGAAAAGGTTCAACAAATGAATAGTTGCATTAGGAAGCTCCTCTTCATACAGAGGGAGATTAAAGTTTGAGTCATACTGGGGGCTATTACATATTCTGCAATTCTTTAACAAAGAGTCTCTTGATAATACAGAATCAGTATATTGCTGAAGTATAAGATATATCATTGAAGCTTTCCATCTTGCACTCATCCAGGCAGAATTGCAAGAATACCAAATCTCAAAAGGTACAATTTATACTCCATGAGTAGAGTGTGTCGATTGGTTGGTAAGTGGGCTCTGATTGATAAAGCTGTTGTCATAGACAATGCACTAGGAAACACCTAACTGCCAAGGATTTGTTTAAAGTTAAGTTGACTCAAATTGCCTTTCAACGACAACCCAGAAGTTGATGCCAACTTTGGTTTTGTTGAAAAGGCGCAATGTGTGGACATCCGAGGATCAAATTAAATTGAGAATTTAACATTCTGAGTATGTTTTGGAACGTGAAACAAATAATTTGATGCACCAATAGGGAGGGAACATAGGGATACATTTCTGATGGTTTTTCATGAAGGAAATATGAGGTCTAGATCCATCACTATTCCATGCTCTCCCAGCGGCATTTTAAATTCCAAATCCTTAGACAGACTGTCTGCCTGTCACATTTACTTTCCAGCTTTTACCATGTGTCAGGGAGAGGGCAAGTGATTCACCATAGAAAGGTCAACTATATTGACCCCTTCCATTCAATAGTTCCTGAATCTGCTGATCCAGGAGGTTTTGATTATTTGCTAATGGGTGGTCAATTGAGCTCTATAAGCCAGTGGAAGTCAAACATTGTTCACTTGCATTGTTTATTCAGTAAGGGCTCAGTGATCCACCTCCCAAGTGCCACTTGAAGCACCTGTTGAAATTAGATTGTCTGTTACAGTTAGAAATGTCATGGTTGGCTGGAAAACTAGTAGGGTCCTCACCTGAGCTGTAAAACCGCCAAGATTCCAGTCCTGCATCAATCACCACAGCTATGGGTCCAATTTCAGCCACTGCTCTGGTCAAAGCTTCTTCATCTCCATATGGAAGGGTTTTATAGCTCGATACAGAAACCACACTCTTAGAAGTGTTGTATTTGCAAGATTTGCCTTCCTGTGTGGAAGAAAAACAGGCTGGAAAATATATACAGTGGACCAGCTAGCCTTTAGGTTAGTGCAAGCTGTGGGTAACACACAAACCTTTGCACAGCACAATGTTGTAACTTAGGATATAAAATCTGGCCTGATACTTCAGTGAGCACCATGCTGTTGAGGTGCTGTCTGTTGGATGTGATGTTAAACCAAGACGTTGCCTGCTCTCTTTGGTGATGTAAATGATGTTGAGCAGTGGCTAAGAATCTCACTACACCATATAGCCTCAGGACATCTCAAAGTACTTTCCAGACAATGAGTCTTTTTTTCAAATTTGGCCTTCAGCAATACAACATCTGATTTGCACAGACAAGATCCCAAATGTAACATGGTGATAACAGCACTTTGATCTGAATGATACTGGTTGAGGGATAAATATTAACCAGAAACTAAAGGGAATGAATCTCCTCTTCAGCAACATGGTGCCATGGGATCAGTCATGTCCACCTAATGAAAATCCTCATCTTACGTTCTTACAAAGATCGTACCTCAAACAGTGCATCAGTGTTTTCAATATTGCAGCGAAGCCATAATACTGTATTTCTTGCTCTGTTCTATTTCCCTTATACTCTTTGTATGGTATGATCTGCCTGTACTGCACACAAAACAAAACTTCTCACTGTACTGAGGTACATGTGACGATAATAAATCAAATCAAAAAAAAGGAGAGTCAGAGTAAGAATCACAAGTGACACAACAGAAAAAAGCAAGTGTTAAATTCCACCTTTACATATTGCTATGTAAAAATGTTTTATTCCACACAGCAACTGGACCACTCCTTGAACAAGTAGATTGGACCTTGATTTAACATTTCCGAGAGACAGCAGCCATAATGGTGAAATAAATGGGCAGTTTCAGTGAGAGGTTCAAGTACTTGAATGGCCCATAAATTCTGACATTTCTTTGCCTGTGGTGGGATTGAACCAAGTAACAATTATGTCAGTGCTGTCTATGAATCCAGCTATGCTGCATTGGCTGCCTCTTATTTATCTGTGTAACAGATGCTGTAAATCATTGACCTTGAGGCGTTTGAGATAAAGAACCTTAAAAATGTCCAATGTTAGTACTGACATATTTGAAATTTTAATTGGAGAAACATTTATTTCATTCAGAATTGCAATGCACAATAAGCAATGTTAACTAAAAGAGGGGAGTGGTGAGCTGAATTTTAATAAATTAACAGAGGTTGAAAAGAGATACCTATGTTTAACCATATTTGAAGTGTGGCCAAATGTCAGAATGGTGAAACCAGGAAGGAGATGTACCTTTGCAGTGTAGGCATAGGTGGACTCAGCTTCAATTCCTCCATTCTCATATACGTATTCAAAGGCATTCAAAGACCAGCCTCCATTGCATCCAAAAGCTCCATGACTCCTTGAACAGTCAATGAGGTTCTGTTCACTCAAGGTGATGAGTTTGCCTGTCTTCTTAAACAATTGTCCCTCCAGCACCCCAGTGGCACTGAATGCCCAGCAACTATGGCACTGACCCTGATGAGGAAGATTAAGAGTTTCAGTTTCCACACTGAGACTTGAGCAATTAGTTCAAATTCACTGTACAGCTCAGCACTGAAGGAGAACTATATAAACCAAGTATCATCTTTCAGATGAGCCATTAAACTAATGCCCTATCTGCTTGTTTTTAGAATCATAGAATTCCTATAGTGTGGAAATAGGCCCTTCAGCCCAACAAATCCACACTGACTCTCCCAAGAGTATCCCACCCAGACCCATTCCCCTACCCTATTACTCTACATTTCCCATGACATGCACCTAATCCACATGCCCCTGAACACTAATGTCAATTTAGATTACATTAGATTAGATCCCTACAGTGTGGAAGCAGGTCCTTCGGCCCAACAGGTTCACACCAACCCTCCGAAGAGTAACCCACCCAGACCCATTTCCTTCTGACTAATGCACCTAACACTACGGGCAATTTAGCATGGCCAATTCACCTGACCTGCACATCTTTGGATTGTGAGAGGAAACCGAACCATTCGAAGGAAATCCACGCAGACATGGGGAGAATGTGCAAACTCCACACAGACAGCCGCCTGAGGCTGGCATCAAACCCAAGTCCCTGGTGTTGTGAGGCAGCAGTGCTAACTACTAATGTTTTTCAGAGAAAATTTAATGAATAAAATCCATGGATGGACAATAGACATGGATGGAACAAATGAGATTAATCAGTCCATTATATTTGTGCCATTGTCTTCTTAGAGAATCCAATGACTTTGTTTTTCCTTTTCTACTCCTTCTACTTCAGTTTAATCCCATGTTCCCTTAAAAGTTGCAATGGTCTCTTCCTTAACCATCCCTCTACCAAAAACTGACAATGACATTTCTTTCTGTATATGTAGAACCTTTATCATATTAAATTGTTTTAAAGTAGTTTTGAAGTCGTTCACTGGAGTGTGTTCAAGCAAATTTACACTGAGCTATGTTCGGGAGGTTTATGGAGGTTCTAAATGGAACAAAATGATGAAGATTGCTGGACAGGTTTAGAGAGTGAGAGAGATAGAAACAGAGAGAGAGTGGGAGAGGGAGAGAGAGGGAGAGCTGTAGCTTTTAGGACCTTAGTAACTAAAGACCTGGATATCAGTGACATTAAAATCAGGGATGCTCAAGAGACCTGAGTTGGTGGAGTTATATCAAAGGACTGGAGCAGGTTATAGCAATCAGGTGAGTTGAGTACATAGAAAGCTTTTAAAATCAAGGCGTTGTTAAAGTAGGAGTTAATGTGAGTCAGTAAGCATAAGAGCTGTGAAAAGTGATTCCTTGTGATTTAGGACATTGATAGCAGAGTTTGGATGATCTCAAGATTGGATCCAACCTTCAGTGCATTGGAATAATCAAATCTACAAGTAACAAAGGCATAGATGAGAGCTTCAGCAGCAGACCAGCTGAGACAGGAGTAGAATTGAGCAATGTTACAAAGATTGAAATAAATCATTTTAATGAATAACATGAATATGTGTTCAGAAACTCAATGTGGGATCAAATCTCAGACTTGTTGAATAAGCTGATTCAGCATCAGACAATGACCTGGAGAGGGCTCGAGTGGTAATGGATCTAATGGCTAAGAATGAAGTTTGTGGTGGGCACCATACTCGATATTTAAATGTGAAGAAAACGCGCTATAATAAAATGGGATGGTGTTCTAGTAGCTTTGGTAAAGTCCAACACTCTTGTGATAAGAAGAACAGGGGAAATAAGAGCATTAGAAGTCTCTTCAGCTCCTCAGTCCTGTTCTCCAACAAGATTGCTTCACAACTCAGTTCCTTTTTCATACCAGCTCCTCATAGATCTCAACTCCCTGATATTTCAAAAATCTACTCACCACCTCTTTTGATACTTTTAGTGAGTTATCTATGCAGCTCTTTGGACTGCATTCTCCATACATTCTGGGAGAAGAAATGCTTTCACTTCTTAGTTCTACATGAGTGCCTCCCTTATTCTGTAACTGTGTCCACCACTAATGGAATCATCTTCTCAACTTTCACCCTTTCAAGCTCCCACAGAATTTGTATGATTCAACAAGATCATCCTTAACTCTAATGAAAAAAGACCTAACCCATTTAACTGTTCATTATAAATCAACCGCTATATCCCAAGAATCAGCCTTGTGAATCTCTCTTGAGCAGCCTCTAATGCTATACATTAGCTTTTCTTAAACACAAGGGTCGAAACTGGACACAGTTCTCCAGATGCAGCCTTGCCAACAGCCTGTACAGTTATAATAAGAATTCCCTAATTTTAATTCCAAGTTACTATCAATAAAAGCCAAATTCTATTTTCCTTTTTAATTACTTGCTGAACCCAAACACTAACTGCTTTTGTTTTGAGAACTCCAAAATCCTTCGGTGCTGGTCTTTTTAGACTGTCTCTCCATTTAAATAATAGCCAGCTTCTTGGTTCTTCCTACCAAAGTGCATGGCCTCACACCTTACTAAATTAAAAACAATGCCTCCATTATCTCTGCAGCCACTTCCTTTAAAACCCTGGATGTAAGCCATCAGGTTCTGGCAAATTGTCTGACTTTTATCCAATTCGTTTGTCCAAAGCTTTTTTTCCTCATGATACAGAGTATTGCCAGATCTTTCCTCAAATTAGCACTTTGCTTATCTGTTAACTTTGGGCTATTTATTGTGTCCTTGATCATGAAGTTCAAAATGTGGGTTTCAACCATCTGTAGTTTCCCTGTAATTATTTAGTCACATCTTCCACACACTTAGTTCAGTTACTTGCTTGCTTTTTATATGCCCGTAAACATTCTTGCTATATATTTTGTTATATTTATCCAATTTACATTCATAGTCGATGTTCTCTACCTTTATTAGCTGTTTGATCATCTATTGCTGGTTTCTAAAAAATCCCAATGCTATGGCCTACCACTAGTTTTTGATACTTATTCCTGCACCTCTGTGGTCTGAATTTTTTTCAACTTTTGAAACTCCCCTACAATTGAAACCACCCTCAACGAATTAGTTAGTTCACACCCTAGTTATACTATTCACCAGGACAGCAGTCCCAAAGTCTGGTTCAAATGAATCCTGTCCCCAAAACACAGCGCTGTCTTTACCCAATACTGGAGCCAGAATCCCATGTACAGAGCCCATTGCTCCCACAACAATCTTTGAATCATACATTTATCTCTTGAAACTTACTTACCCTAAACCAATTTACACCTGGCTCCGATAGTAACTTGACAAAAATTCCATTTGGTTCTGCTCTTTTATTTAGCTTTGAGCAGTTTGTAATCCCTCAGCACAAATCTTTCTTAGTCCTGTCTATACTGTCAATTCCTACATGGACCATGGCAACTACAGATTTACAACTATAACCGTAGATCCTTCCCCTACCACTGCAAATTGTTATCCAGCCCTGAAGAGGTGTCCTGAATCTTGCTATCAATGTAGCCCTCGGGACTCTACATTTTGTTGCACAGAACAGTATTTCTTCCTCAACTACATTATTCTGCTGGGGAATTTCCCTACTCTTAGAATAAGGACACATTACCGAGCCAAACAATAATACAATAATGATTGAGGAATTTTGAAGCAATAATCATGCATGGTAGAAACAAATAAGAAGATTAGGAACCTGGTTCTTTGGTGGGGTAACATAGCCAGCTGTGCGCCAATCCACACTCTCTGGAATACGGTAAAAGTGTCGAGCCTTCATTGGCTCTCGTGTCTGGTTATTCACTGGCACAGCTTTCCTCTCATACGTGTTGAATAATTCAGCAAATTCTTTTAGTGTCTGAAGAAAAAGAAAGAATTAGATTTTCTACAGCATGTCTCACAGACTCAGGCCATCTAATACAATAGGGATTTAGGAAACACAGCTGCCAATTTGTGCATAGCAAATCCCATGGACAGTAATGCAATAAATGACCAGATAGTCTTCTGCTAATGCTATCTGGAAAGTCAACATTGACCAGGAAACTGCCCCAGTTGTTTTTGCTGTTTGTACATGATGCTGTTTGGGATGCAGTATTCTATTATAGAGACAGGACAACATTTGTATCTGCACCTTAATTTTTTTTTATTTGCACTATGCTATGTCTAAACATTTGAACTCAGGTCAAGATCTAAGCATGTGTTTCTCTAGCATTTCATCGCTCTGGATCATGGTAGCTCTGGGTGGAAGTTGTCACCTAGTGGTATTATCACTGGACTGTTAATCCAAAGACTCAGGTAATGTTCTGGGTGCCTGGGTTTGAAAGTCTTCATGGTAGATGGCAGAATTTGAATTCAACAGAAATTTGGAGTTACAAATTGAATGATGATTATGAAACCATTGTCAGAAAAGAAATGCAACTGGTTCACTAATATCCTTTAGAAAAGGAAACTGCCATCCTTACCTGGTCAGGACTAAATCTGACTCCAGACTTATAGCAATGTGGTTGACTCTCAACTACCCTCTGGCAAAACATTCTGGCCTAGCCAGCAATGTCTTCATATTGTAAATGCATTACAAAAAGGAGATTTTGTGGTGATTTATTACTTGAACATGTGTGCTCTCAAGATATAAACGATGCTGTTAAAACAACATTTGGAGTCAGAACGTCATAGAGATGTACAGAACAGAAACAATTCCTTCAATCCATTTCATCCATGCCGACCTTATATCATAAATTAATCTAGTCCCATTTTCCAGCACTTGGGCCATATCCCTCTAACCCTTTCCTATACATCCAAGTGCCTTTTAAATGTTGTAATTGTACCAACCTCCACCACTTCCTCTGGCAACACATTCCATATGTGCACCACGTGCATGTAAATGTTGTCCTTTAGGTCCCATTCAAATCTTTCCCCTCTCACCTTAAACCTATGTCCTCTAGTCTTGGACTCTCCCAGACTGGGGAAAAGTCCTTGGCTATTCAATCTATCCATGCCCCTCATGATTTTATAAACATCTATAAGATCACCCCTCAGCCTCTGATGCTCCAGGGAAAACAGCCCCAGTCTATTCAGCCTCTCCCTATAGCTAAAACCTCCGACCCTGGCAACATCCTTATAAATCTTTTCTGAATCCTTTCACGTTTCACAACATTTTTCCGACTGCATGCATGATTCCAAAAGTGGACTAATCAATGTTCTGTACAGCCACATGATCTGCCAACTTCTATACTCAATGTACTGACCAATAAAAGCAAGCATACCAAATGCCATCTTCACTATTCTATCAACCTGGGAGTCCACTTTCAAGGAACTATGAACTTCTACTTCAAGGTATCTTTGTTCAGCAATACTCCCCAGGACTGTACTATTAAGTGTATAAGTCCTGCCCTGATTTTCCTTTACAAAATGCAACACTTCACATTTTTCTAAATTAAATTCCATCTGACACTCGTCAGCCCATTGGCCTATCTGATCAAGGTCATATTGTACTATGATGTAACCTTCTTCATTGTCCACTACACCACCAATTTTGGTGCCATCTGCAAACTTATGAACCTCCTATGTTTGCATCCAAACCATTTATATAAATAATAAAAAGCAGTGGACCCAGCACCGATCCTTGTGGCATTCTACTGGTCACAGTCCTCCAATCTGACAAGCAACCCTCCACCACCACCCTCTGTCTGCTTCCTTTGAGCCAGTCTGTATCCAAATGGCTAATTCTCACCATATTAGCAATCTACCATGAGCAAACTTGCCGAATGCCTTCCTGAAGTCTGTATAGATCACGCCCACCACTCATCAATCCCCTTAATTACTTCTTCAAAAAACTCAATCAAGTTAATGAGTTGTGATTTCCCGCACACAAAGCCATGTTGACTATCCCTAATCAGTTTTTGCATTTCCAAATACATGTAAATCCTATCCCTCCAGATTCCCTCCAACAACTTATCCACCACGGACTTTTACTATAACCCCACAGACTCCCATAACTACCTGGGCAATACCTCCTCCCACCCCAGTAGCCTGCAAGAATGCTATCCCATTTTTCCAATTCCTCTGCCTTTGTTGCATTTCCTCAGACGTGGAGACCATCCACTCCCAAGCATACCAGATGTCTACCCATTTTGAACAACATACTTTTCCCCCCTCTGTCATCCAGACAGCCCTCCTCTGCACTTCCTCCATTCCTTGCTCCACTGCTTTAAACCCCCACCCTTCCAAACACTACAAAGACCGAGACCCCAGTCCTCACCTACCACCCGATCAGTCTCCGCACCCAATGTGTATCCTTAAACACTTCTACCAACTCCAACTAGGCCCCACCACCAAGAACACCTTCATCTCCCCACCCCTCGCTGCCTTCTGCAAGGACTACTCCCTTCGTCAATCCTTTGTTCACACCACTCTCCCCACCGACCCCCCGAATCCCCAGGCACCTTCCCCGTAACCGTAAAAGATGCAAAACCTGCCAGTACACCACCCCCCCCACCCAATACACCTCCATCCAGGGCCCTAAACAATCCTTCCATGTGTGACAGGGGTTCACCTGCCACTCCTCCAACCTACTTTACTGTATCTGGTGCTCCCGATGTGGTTTTCTCAAACGTTAACTAAGGGAATGTTTCGCCGAGCATTTCAGCAATGCCTGAAGGGGCCAACCTGATCTCCCAGTCACCGCCCATTTTAATTCTCCTTCCCACTCCCTTTCTGACATGACCATCCTTGGCCTCCTCCATTGCCACCACAAACCAAACTGCAGATTGGAGGAACAACACCTCATCTTTTGCCTGGGCATCCTTCAGCCAGGAGGACTCAACTTTGAATTCTTCAACATGAAGCAACCTGCCTTCTCATCCCCCGACTCTCTTCCCATTCCCTAAATCCGTTCCCAGCCACTAACCCCCTTCCATTCCTCTCATTGACCTTTCCTTCCAGCTACAACCAGACTCAGTCTTCCCATCGACCAACCAGGTCGTACCCTCTACCTGTGTTCACCTATCACTGCCTCACCACCCAGCCCCTCTCCTGCCTGCTCCTCAGATGCTGCCTGACCTGCTGTGCTTTTCCAACACCACTCTAATCTAGACTCTGGTTTCCAGCATCTGCAGTCCTCACTTTTGCTAAACTCTCCTTACCCCCACACCCAGTCCTGAAGATGGATTATGCTTGAAGTGTTGACTTCTCCACCTCCTGATGCTGCCTGGCTTGCAGTATTCTTCCAGTCTCCATCTTGTCTACCTTGGATTCCAGCATCTTCAGTTCTTTTGTCTCTCACCACTGATGTCAGGCTCACTGGTTTCCTGGCTTTTCCTTATCAGCTTTCTTAAATAAAGGCATGACATTAGCCAACCTCCAGTCTTCTGGCACCTCCTCTGTATCTATTAGTGATACAAATATTTCAGTAAGAGGTCCCGCACTCACTTCCTTAGCTTCCCACAGAGTTTGAAGTACACCTGATCAGGTCCCAAAGATTTATCCGCCGTTATGTGTTTTAAGTAATCCAGCACCTCCTCCTCTGTAATATGGACACTTTTCAAGCTGTTGTTATTTATTTCCCCATGCTTTCTATCTTCCATATCCTTTTCCAGGATGCAAAATACTCATTTAGTATCACCTGCAGTTCCACTATTAGGCAGCTTTCTAATCTTTAAGGGACTCTATTTTCTCCATTGTTACTCTTCCAGCTTTAATATATTTGTAGAATCCCTTTGGAGTGTCCTAAACTATTTGCCAAAGCTACTTCATGTCCCCTTTTTGCCTTCCTGATTTCCCTCTTAAGTGTACTCCTACTGTCTTTATACTCTTCTAGGCATCCACTCAGTCCCTGCTGTCTATACCTGACATAAGCTTCCTTCTTTCTCTTCGCTAAAGCCTCAATTTCTCAATTCATCAGCATTCCCTACACCTACCAGCCATTCCTTTCATCCTAACAGGAATATACTGTCCCTGGACTCTCGTCATCTCATTTATCAAGGCTTCCCAATGTCCAGCTGTCCCTTTACCTGTGAACATCTGCCCCCAATCACCTTTTGAAAGTTCTTGCCAAATTCCATCAAAATCACCCTTCTTGCAATTTAGAATTTTGACTATTAGATTCGATCTATCCTGTTCCATCTCTATTTCAAAACTAATAGAATTATGGTCACTGGCCTCAAAGTGCTTCCCCAGTGACACCTCAGTCACTTGCTCTGCCTTATTGCTCAAGAGTAGGTCATGTTTTGCACCTTCTCTAGTAGGTACATCCACATCCTGACTCAGAACATTTTCTTGTAGACACTTAACAAAGTCCTGTCCATCTAAGCCCTTAACACAATGGCAGTCCCAATCTACTTTTGGAAAGTTAAAGACCCCTACAATAATTACCCTATTATTCTGACAGATAACTGAGATCTCCTTACAAGTTCTTTTCTCAATTTTCCCACTGACTATTGGGGGGTCTATAGTACAATCCCAGTAAGATGATCATCCCTTTTTTTATTTTTCAGTTCCACCCAAATAACTTCCCTGGACATATTCCCTGGAATACCCTCCCAAAGTACAGCTAACTTAACCTTAATCAAGAATGCCATTCCCCCTCCTCTCTTGCCCCCTTTCTATTCTTCTGATAGCATCTACACCTTGGAATATTAAACTGCCAGTTCTGTCCACCCCTGAGATACCGAACTGCTATGAAGTTCGGTACCAGAAACCTGGCTGTCAGTGCTACATATCCCTGAGAGTCCATCATTCCCTAATTTTCCAAAACAGCATACTTGTTCAAGTTGGGGATAGCCACAGGAGATGCCTGCACTACCTGCCTCCCTCTCCTACCTTTCCTGGAGGTAATCCATTCATCTGAATGTATCTGTGGTTTATCTCCCTTCCTGCAACTACCATCCATCACACCCTCCTTGCTTCTGTAAACTCTTCATTGCGTCCAGCTGCCATTCCAACTGCTCCATGTGATCCAATAGGATTCACAACCAGATACACTTCATGCAGATATAATCATCAGTAACATGGAAACTCTCTCTAATCTTCCACATCTGACAGGAAGAGCACATCACTCTACTAAAGACCACCTTTGCACCTTAACAATCTGCAGACCCAGAAAATAGCCCAGTCTTCCTGCTGTAAAAACACTGCTCCAGGCCAACTTAGTATCAATGTTGTGGTTCTGTTCGCCGAGCTGGGAGTTTTTGTTGCAAACGTTTCATCCCCTTTATGGGTGACATCCTCAGTGCTTGGGAACCTCCTGTGAAGCACTTCTGTGATGTTTCCTCTGGAATTTATAGTGGCTTGTCTCTGCCACTTCACAGGAGGCTCCCAAGCACTGAGGATGTCACCTAGAAAGGGGACAAATTGTTTGCAACAAAAACTCCCAGCTCGGCGAACAGAACCACAACAACGAGCACCCGAGCTACAAATCTTCTCCCAAACTTAGTATCTATGTTTTATATTTTTAAAGTTTAATCAAGAGACAGACCTCAAGAAAAACATTTAATCAAAAATAAAACACTCTACTCACTGTTGTAGACTTATGTTTTAAAAAAGTGAGGTTATACTTTAAAAACTAGCCACTGAGCTGTTCCCATGCTGTGAGCTCCCCTAAACAGGTTAGCTGTGAACTTCACTCTTAATTTTTCTTAGAAGAGCTCTGACGTCCAAAGATACTTGAAACCAAACAGCAGAGGCAGTCAGCTGTGCAGGTTCATTGCTGGGTCAGACAGTTGTGCTGACTGATTTCTCCGATTGGTTCACCTCCCACGTCATCGCTATCTGTCTCTCTTCTTCCTTTTACAAGTGCTGTTGTTTTAATCTCTTTTTTCCGAAAGTTCTAAAACAATATAACAGCTTATTAAACACTAACTACTGCTCCTAGAATTTGAGGAAATCAGCTCCAACACTGAAAAATCTCAAAAAAGGAACAATTCTTACAGCCACAATTTTTTTCCTGTCCTCCATCTTGGATTAACCACATGGGGTATTTATTGCTCATTGACCTGAGTTGACCTGAGTAGTTGACTTGAGAACATTAAGAGCCAATTATGTAATATAGGACAGAATGATATGTGACTCCGTCAGGTTTATGTTGCAGATCCCCATTCTTGTGCTGGGCTTTCACAATACAACCAGGAATGCATTTATCCGACACTGATCAACAAATACTGGATTCTGTCGAGTTTCATTTCTTAGCTTGTCCTGGTAGAATTTAAGTTCTAAGCACTGGATTATGTATCTAACCAACAGGCCACCTTAACCCAAGACATCACTCACCAAATCACCAAAACTATTCATGACCATCATAAACGTTGAATTTTGTTGTTCGTTATGCTCCTTAATTTTCTTCAGATTTTGCAGCCAGATTCCTTTTCTGACAGCCTCTGTTTTCTGGACACAGAACAGTGAGAAATTAAGTTGTTGTCATCATGAAGATGTGTCTGCATTTCAATAGCACCTCTGGAGACCTCAGAATGTCCCAAAGTATTTTACAGCTATTAGTTTTGAAGTGTAGCTGCTTGAATATTGGTGAGGAAGCGTTGCTTAGTTTTGGTGCATCTAGTAGGTTTACCCTGACAACACCCCATGTTATGTGGGATCTGCATGTCAGGAACCAGCAGAATTTGTACTCCACCCCTGGGCTGTTAAAGTTTAATTTGTCTGTCCTTGCAATGTCCATTAATTGCACCTTTTAGGAACTTGGCCAAACAGTGTTGAAAATACGACTTTTCAACCAAGGAGTTGAATCCATGGAAAATAGGTCTGGGAGATAAAGATGAGAAGGTGTGTCTGTACCAATCTGTTCCGGATAATAAAAGATAATTTGACGTTCTTGTGATCAGTGAACTCCTCACTGACAGAATTCTATTCACTTGAACTCATTGTGGAGTGTGTCTGCTGGATTTCAGTCTTGGATAAATTTGACTCAAAAGTGAACTGAAGTCAAAACCACCAGGAAGTTGTGCCCTAGGTCAAAGGCCAAAATTCAGAGACCAATTTCTTAGTAAGTAATTCTGAAAACACTACTTCTACCTCTATCAAGGAGCTATTCAGAAGGAAGTGAAAACATTTGATGAGGCCATGGGCTGCACGGATAAAGCCCCCACCTCCTTGTCAATATGGTTGGAGGTTTCCAAATCTGGACTCACTACATTGCAATCTGAGGCATTCAGCTCATCAAGTCCATGCCACTTCTATGGGTATGGCTTACAATTGCAGTCTTTGAGATGGTTTCCATTGTAAACAGTAACCATCTTTAATGTTTCTTTAATTTGGATTGGGATCACATTGGGAAAAGGCTACTGCTGTAAACCAAGGACTGTGGAAGGAATCACTATTCTTTTAAGAATAAGGTCAAAAATCACACGACACCAGGTTATAGTCCAATGGGTTTATTTGAAAACGTTAGCTTTTGGAGTGCTGCTAGTGTTAGTGAGAGAGGAAGGCCTTAGACACGGAATTTATAAGGAAAGGATCAAAGGGTCATACAACTCATGAGAATGAATTGAACACACATAAGTTGACTTTTAAATCTTTAATCAGTTAGAATGGAGATGCAGGTTTCAGTTGATTAATATGCAATTCCCAGGATTTCTTTCAAGTCAATGCCCTGAGACAACTTAAGATGTTATCAATATGAAGGAGGTGACACCTCCGGTCAGACAATGTATTTGAGGCGTGAAGTCTTGTTTAGGGTCTGACTGGAGGTGTCACCTCCTTTATATTGATAAATTTTCTCAGAAATTCTGGAATTTGCATATTCATCAATTGACACCCATACCTCCAATCTAACAGATTAAAGATTTGAGATATCTTATGTGTGTTCAATTCATTTTTAAGAGTTGTATGACACTTTGATCTTTTCCTTATAAATTCTGTGTCTAAAGTCTTCCTCTCTCACTAACACCTGATGAAAGAGCAGTGCTCTGGAAGCTAATGTTTTCACATAAAGCCATTGGACTATGACCTGGTGTTGTGTAGTTTTTGACCTTGTCCAATTGAGTCTAACACTGGCACCTCCACATCATGGCTTTTAAAAACAAGAGACTGGAACTCTTTGAGTGTCGCATTTACACTGTTCCTTTATTCACACATTGCATTCATGGGCTTTCGGACTTTTCAGCATAAATAAAGTTTAGGTTAAGCGTGAGAATAATTACATGAAGCGTTTTATTGTTTACAAGTTAATCTGGGCAAATTTATCTAAAGACGTAAGTGAAAATGTTAAGAAATTAATCCAAACTTCAGCCAATGATCTGGTGAGATCTTACAATTTGATAAGGACTAAAAGCATCTCAACCTCAAATCCTTGTGAATCCTAGATCTGAGACCTGCCCCATCTCTGCTCATGTACTCTGCTTTGTACATTTTAAACTTTAGCATTCCCCTTTGTAACTCCTCAGATGCCAAAGCAATTTGTGTTCCTTCTGCAAGACCTGGATAAGATCCTATCTTGGGCTGATAAATAGCCTGTAATATTTGCACCACACAGTACCAGGTAATGGCCATAGAAACATAGAATCACTCTGTCAACCCAGCAGCTGAGATTCCAATCATCTCTCCTTCAATGACTTTACCATCATGAATCCTACAGTATTAGCATCTTATGGGTTATCATTGATCAGAAACTGAACTGAACCAGCTCTATAATCACTCTGGCTGAAGCAGTAAGTCAAAGGCTAGAAATTCTGCAGTGAGTAATTAACCTCCTAACTCCTAAGTGGCATGGTGGCCCAGTGCCAGGGTTCCAGGTTTGATTCCAGCCCTGGGCAATTGTATGTGTGGAATTTGCACGTTCTACCCGAGTCTGCATGGGTTTCCTCCGGGTGCCCCAGTTTCCTCCCGCAGTCACAAAGATGTGCAGGTTAGGTGAATTGGCCATGTTAAATTGCTCATAGTGTGCAGAGATATGTCGGCTAGGTGCACTAGTCAGGGGAAATGTAGAGTAATAGGGTAGGGGAAAGGGTCCGAGTGGCCGACTCTTCTGGGGGTCAGTGTGGACTTCTTGGGACAAATGGCCTGTTCCACACTGCAGGGATTCAATGAGATATATCCAAAGGCCTGTATAAAAAGGGCAATCCAGGAGCCTGAAGGAATACTCTTCCATTGGACAGATGAGTGCAAGATTCCAACAACACTGAGAAAACTTGTCACCTTCCAGAACAAAGCAGCCCACTTTAAATTTTGTTTTAGAGTCATAGAGTCACTCAGCATGGAAACATACCCTTAAGTCCAACCAATCCATGCCGACCATGCTCCCAAATTAAACTAGTAGCACTTGCCTGCATTTGGGCCTATCCCTTCATACATTTCCTATCCATGTACTTATCCAAATGTCCTTTAAATATTAAAACTGTACATCCACTGCTTTTTCTGGCAGTTCATTCCACATATGAGCCAATCTCTGTGTCAAAACATTGCACCTCATGTCCTTTTAAAACCTTTAACAAGCGTGCTAAATGCCTTCTCGACCACCCTGCCTACATGTGATGCAAACTTCAAAGAGTTATATACCTGAACGCTCTTTTGTCAGGTATTTATCCAATTCAAAAGAAAAAAGATATGTGTTCTTCACCTCTGAGACCTTTCTTACCTTACTGTTGTACTTTTTCCCATGGATAGTCTTCCAGGTTTCCCAGTCTATATTTGAACTTGGAGTGGTTGACAAGGCGCATATTGTAATCACGGAATATGCCATGAGCAAGCCCAACTCCAACATCAGGTACTGAGTCAGTGTCATGACACAATGCAGCCACTCTTATGAAAACCTCTAAAATGAGAGGGTGAAATCAGTGTCTCTCAAATCAAGAACTCAGAAGCTTAATTTCTTTATCTGCTCCTCCTTTCCACTTCTAAATGCCTTATGGTTCTGAGGACGTTGTAGTTCATAGGTCCTTCTCTAAGGAAGAAACTGGATATACAATGTTTGATATAACACTGTATGAAAGCTTCAAATCAGAAAAGACTATTTGGCTACTTGGACCCTTTAGCACATCATGCAGGACATTCTCGATCATGTAGGCATTCCTAAAATTAAAAATAGTGGGCAATTTATCTGGAATGAAAAATATCGTGAACTTGGTGTTCACCAGCCTCCATCTTCACTGACTTTCTAGAGTTAGTATTAATTTGTTATTGTAAGGGGTTCCCATAGGTGCCAAGGAGTAAATTAACAGAGGTACTCATTTCTAATTACAGTGTGAAATAAGACCATAAGGGGGTAAGATGGAATTAATAGATCTGGAGCTGGGAAGCTACGTGATGCAAGATCAAAACTTTAATCCACCTCATGATATTTGGTTGCCTAGCCTGGAAAGAGGGTGTAGCTTGATACATAAGGCATTCACCCTCCAAGGCTGGGAATAGTAGCCTGCCCAGAGCTGTTGGTCTCCATGTGAGGTCAATCTCAGAATGATACAGAGATATATGCTTCAGTTTATGGACATGACAATGGTAAAGCAGCCTGACAGGGAAATGTACCAAATTTATCAAATGCTCTCTGTAACTGCCACTCTGACAAGCCTTCAGGTCATTTGCAGCTGTTGTTGCTGATCTAGCATTTCAATACAAATACAAGATATACATTCATACTGTAACAGACAACTCCCATTGCCATTATAACTCCTGGGACATTTCATAAATCTATACACTGACAAGCAGTGTGGGTAAATGTGCACTGCATCAACACATGAAATCTGAAGAGTAATTCTTTAGGATATTGGAACAGAGCTAGACCATTTAGTCCCTTGAACATATTCCATTATCCAACAAGATCATGGTTGATCTGTGACTCAACTCAACACATTTACCTATCCCTATATCCCTTAATACCACTGGATAACAAAAACCAAGCAAGTTTACATTTCACATTTACAACCAATACAATATCAATTGTTATTTGGGAAAAATGCTCCAATTTCCGACACCATTGATATAAAGGGTCAATAGGTGTGGAGCTGGAAAACACAGCAGGTCGCACAGCATCTGAGGAGCAGGAAAGTCAATGTTTTGGGCCAAAACCCTTTGCCAGTACATGGGCTGGTATGGTGGCTCAGTGGTTAGCACTGCTGCCTCATGGTCCCAGGTTTGATTCCAGCCTTGGGTGACTTCCTATATGGAGTTTACATATTCTCCCCATGTCTGTGAGGGTTTCCTCCCACTGTCCAAACCTGTGCAGGTCAGGTGAATTGGCCATGCTAAATTGCCCATAGTGTTAGGTGCATTAATCAGAGGGAAATGGTCTGGGTGGGTTACTCTATGGAGGGTCAGTGTGGACTGGTTGGGCCAAAGAGCCTGTTTCTACACAGTTGGGAATCTAATCATTTATGTGAAGATGCATGTCCTGATTTCACTCATAAATTCAGGCTCTAATCATTTAGACTAGTCTTAAACTTCCAGGAAATAGTTTATCTCCATTGAACTTACCTGTTCCTCCAAACTGCTTGAAAACTCTAAACGATTCATTAAATTCCAGGAAGGCAGGGCCATCTGGAGCAATCACAACTTTTAATTAAACCTTTGCAGTGTAGATGTTTACCCATTAAATCTAAACTCTTTCCAAGGCAAATTTATCCTTTTTAAGGATGGTGGCTAAAACTGCTGACTGTAGAAACATAAAGACTCAGAAATATGTGCAAGTGTAGTCCATTTGGCCCATCAAGCCCACTCTGCATTCAACATGACCACTGCTGATTGTCTATCTCAACACCATACTCTGTGTCTATACCCTTTGACACCTGCAACCTCTAGAAATTTATCTTTTGCTTCAATATATTCAGTGACTTAGGCTCCATGGACTTTTATAGGAGAAACTTCCATAGGTTTGCCACCCTCTGAGTGAAGAAATTTCTCATCATCTCAGTCGCAAATGGATGGAATTAATATATCTCCTGATACTGTTGCCTCTCCTTCTGGAACACCCCTCCCCACTGCTGGTCAGGGGAAATATCATCCTCACTTCGAGTCTGTCCAGCATCATTAGAGTTTTCTACATTTTAACAAGATTCCTGTTTATTCCTCTAAACTCCAGTGAATATAAAATCAATTGACCAATTGCTCCTGATAAGACAAACCTGCCATCCCAGGAATCAATCTGGTCAACATTAGGCATAGTTTAACACAGGCTTTGCGAAACTGGAACATACTCATTAACTAGATGGACCGAAAACAAGGGGTGGACAGGGTTGAGATGCTACATGCATTACATTTCCTCAAAGGAGGTCAACATAGGTTTCTTTACCAATGAGGGCAAGGTGAAGGTAATGGGATCTTGATCAGATGGGGCTTAATGCAAATAAATGTGAGGTGCTGCAATTTGGAAAGACAAATCAGGGCAGCACTTATACACTTAATCATAACGTGCTGGGGAGTGTTACTGAACAGATACCTTGGAGTACAGGTTCACAGTTCTTTGACAATGAAATCATAGGTAGATAGGAGAGTGAAGAAGGCATTTGGTAGGCTTGTTTTTAATTGGGCAATGCATTGAGTATAGGAGTTGGCAGGTCATGTTGCAACTGTACAGGATGTTGGTTAGGCCAGTTTTGTAATATTGTGTGCAATACTGGTCTTGACGCTAGAGGAAGGATGTTGTAAAACTGGAAAGGGTTTAGAAAAGATTTACAAGAATGTTGCAAAGGTTGGAAGGTTTGAACTACAAGGAGAGGCTGAACATGCTGTGACTATTTTCCCTGGAGCATTCGAGGCTGAAGGGTGACCATATGGAGGTTTATAAAATCATGAGGTGCGTGGATAAAGTGAATAGCCAAGGTCTTTTCCCTGGGATGGGGATGTCCAAAATTAGAGGCCATAGGTTTAAAATGAGAGGAGAAAGATTTAAAAAGGACCTGAGAGGAAACTTTTTCATGCAGAGCATGGTGTGTATATGAAATGAGCTGCTGGAGGAAGTTGTGGAGCCTGATGTAATTACAACATTTAAAAGGGATCTGGATAGGTTTATGAATAGGAATGATTTAGAGTGATATGGGCTACTTCCTGGCAAATGAGACTAGATTAATTTAGCTTATCTGGTCAGCATGGACAAGTTGGACCAAAGGGTCTGTTTTCATGCTATGAAATTCTATGACTCTATGATAACTTACAAACACTATTGCTCTGGAAACATGGAAGGGCCTCTCAAATAGTAAATGAAAAAAGAACCATATGCAAATGAGGTAAGGACCACAAATTTCCTTCCCTAAAAGAATAAATTTCTTTACTATAATTGATAATAGATGGAATTGTCATCACAGACTAGTTTTCAACTTAGATTCTCGATCAAATTCAAACTTTTTGCTATTTGAGCTCATATCCCTGCAGCAATAGTCTGGCTTACCAGCCCAGTAAATTATCATTATGTCACTGACTCCCTATCAGTTGGCTTTGAGCCTGGTTTGATTTGTTGTGAGGTGATGCACTGGCAACAGAGTGATAATCTTTGATGAGGGAAAGGATGTTGAAGTCCCTCTCATCCAGCTTCCTAACCCAGGATGGCCAAACATGTTCTGGCAGCCTATTGCCCCCTGTGAAGAAGTTTCTTGAGGTGCCAATCCACTGCCATCTTCTGGCCAACAACAGGAGTGAGGCTGCATAAATAATTTCAAAATTATGTTACAAATATTGTCCTGAGGAGAAAGGAATGCAGGACAATAGTGATCCCATGACCTGTGAACTGGTCAGGTGACTGGTCCTATCAGAGATGTATCTCACATGACTCCCAGTTTTGGCCTTCACATCCCTGAGTTCTGCTTCCATACTGTACACTAAATGCTGGAGCTGACTCATGCTGTGCCCTAACCTGTCAGTAGGTAGCAGATTCCTGTCAGAAAAGCAGGTTATGTTTACATTCTAAAAGACAATCTGCACATCTCCATCTATTGGATCCCTTTGCTATAATAGTGTTTCCAGTTAACTTCCCTGATCAACTGCAATATCATCCACGCCTTTCACAAAAAGCTGTCTGTGTTGTGTGAAAAATATAAAACCCTTTCAATGCTACAGATAGTAAAACTGTGTCCCCTCTAATGAGGTAAATTGTTTGAAAAATTCATTGTTTGGGAAGGCATGGTGGCTCAGTAATTAGCCCCACTGCCTCACAGCACTCATTACCCGGGTTTGATTCCCGCCTCATCTATCTGCATGGAGCTTGTGTATTCTCCCTGTGTCTGTGTGGGGTTCCTTTGGTTTCCTCCCACAGTCCAAAGATATACAGGTTAGGTGGATTGGCCATGCTAAATTGCCCATAGCATGGAGAGGTGTGCAGCCTAGGTGGGTTAGACCTGGGAAATGCTGGGTTACAGGGATTGGATAGGGGGAGGTGGGTCTGGGTGGGTGCTCATCAGAAGGTCAGTGTGGACTCAATGAGCTGAACAGCTTGTTTCTGCACTGAAGGGATTCTATGAATAGGCATCTTCAGTATTCCATACTGTAGGGAATCTAATCTAATCTAATCTAATCAGTCTTCACAAAATTAGCCCTTGGTTAACCGCTATATTAGTGAGATGACCCTTTAGTTTGGCAACAGAATAAATCTAATGTTTTGAAATAGGACTACAAAGTGAGCGGAAGGACATAAATACACAATGAACATGTCCATTAATTTCTAAAGTGCAATTTATCCTCAGCCAGAATATTGCCATAAACCTGCTAGCCCACTTCAGTCTGTTAGGGAAATGAAATGAGGGAACCTAACATTGAAATACAAATGGAGACATTTAATACAGACTGGGAACTTTAAACAGTTTATACACATCATTGGATCTAATGTAAGTAAACAAAATGACTGTAGCCTCACCTCATTTGCTGAGTTCCGGAGTTTCTTCTAAATTGTTCTGATTGAGGGTTGGGATTTATATACCAGTAACTCTAAGACAGAAGGTTCAGAAGATTCTCAAACAGGTTGGTTGTAGCCTTAAGGCAAATGTTAAATTTCTGCTAAGTGAACTAAGATGACCCGAGATTCTATCATGAGCTGACCATTCATCATCAGTAATCCCATTATGCATAAATGCCTGAAACCGTGTGTTAAGACACTGTTTGTAAACTCAAATTAAGTGAGCAGTAAATGGAAGGGGCCTTAGGCTGCTAGAGTACTGCAGCCTAGTCAGAATTTTTGCCATCTTTCACACCAAGAAAACATCAGAGAATCTCTGGAAGAAGCACGAACAGTTACAATGCAGCAAAAAGAAAAACGTCAAGAATTTCCAAATTAGCTTTTGTCCTGTTTTTTGTTTTTACCTCGGATGTTTCAAATGATAGAGCCTTTTAACCTGGTGATTTCCATTTTATTTTTGTGTAGTTATCACAATATAGGAATCAGACAGTATGTGTTGGACTCATCAAACGGTATTACTCACCAGCTCTTACACTTGTACCCTGTTCATTTTTGTCACCAATATGCCATGTTGAAAGTTACTTCATGCAGTACATATTCTGCAACCTGCTATGTAAAAAGATTTCGCTTCAGCCTCCATCCCTCGATTTTAGGCAAATAATCTCTGATCATCAGTTCTCTCACCAGTGGAAACTGTTTCTGCTTATTTACTCAATCAAATCCTTCATGATTTTGGTATGTATATTAAATCTTCGCTTTAATCATTAATCAATCCCAACTGTCCATGTGACTGAAGTTCCTCATGCCTCACAATATTCCAGTAAATCTACTGTGTGGCCTCTTTAAATACTCGATGTTTTTTTCAAGGTATGATGACCCGTACTTCAGATGTGGCTAAACCAGTATTGTATATAAGTTCAACATAGCAGTCTCGCTTTTGTATTTTATACCTCTACTTACAGTCGTCTATATAACTGTAGAAAGAGGTTTATTCACATGGGTCTTGAAGGCTTGGAATTCTAAATGTTATTTTGGTTCTCTAACAATGGGTGGATACAGTTTCCAGTTGTATTTCCTTTCACTGGGAAGAGTCGGTATTCCTTGTGGATTCCTGCTCACGCCTTGAAATTTTCACCTAGGTCAGCCTGAGCTGGGTCACATGTTAGCTGATGGATGTTTGGCCTGAAGGTCAGACTGAGGGCGACTCCCTCTACCTTTTCAAATAGTGCCATGGGGTCATTCATATTGACTAATGACTGCCACTTCTTTAATGTCTCAACAAAAAGACAGCACCACCAACAGTGCCTCAGTATGACAGTCAAGTTTTCAAGTCTCTGGAATGGGACTTGAACCAGCAAACTTCTGGAGTTTTGCCTGCAGTTTGGGTCTCACCATAGGAAGAGTGTTCTGGTGTTAAGGGAAGAATTATCAGACTGATTCCTGGGATGGCAGATCTGACATATGAAGGGAGACTGGATCATCGGAGTGTGTGTGTGTGTGTGTGTGTGTGTGTGTGTGTGTGTGTGACAGAAACCTACAAAACTCTCACAGGATTAGACAGGGTTAAAGCTGGAATTATGTTCCTGAATTGACTGGAGAGTCCCAACCCAGGGCTCACAGATAGGCCATATAGGATTAAGGAGAAATTTCTTCATCCACAGAGTGGTGAGTTTATGGGACTCTCTGCTCAAAAATCAGTCGAGGCCAAAACATTGAATGTTTTGAAGAAGGAGTTAGATATAGTACTTAGGACTAAAGGGATCATAGAGTATGAGAAACAGGGCAGTGAATTGGATGAGAGACCATGATCATATTGAAAGATGCAGTAGGGTTGATGGCCTACTGTGTGCTTCTCCTGATACAAATTGGATTGAATTTGGGGCCAGGACTACCTGTGTAATTTTCGACATTGTCATGCAGATTTCACTGGACTAGAGCTCCCTTCAAACCTGCAACCTCTACCATCTAGAAACATAAGGGCATTAGATAGATGGGTCCCCATCACCTGCAAGTTCCCCTCAGACTCATATCCCAACCTGATTTGAAACTATGTCACAGTTCCTTCACTTCCAGCAGGTAAAATTCCTGGAACTCACTTTTAAACTGCACTGTGGGTATACAGTGCGCATACAGCTACAGTTCAAGAAGGTAAGTGAACTCGACATTCTGAAGGTCAATTAGGGATGGGCAACAAATACTTGTATTGCCCATGTGAATTCACAACTAACTGCATGCCTCAATAGGATGAGAGAAGTCCTGATAGGTTAGCACATGTTCACGGAAGCTATGGCTTAAAAAATAAATAATCCCAATAAGAAAATGCTTTTGGAAACAGTGCATGCTATCACTGGGGTGTCCATGCCGAGGCTGTGGCCAGTGACAGGATGAAAATGTCAGAATGTTCTTATCCTTTTTTGCCCATCCTATTTTTGCCTCATTCCCCCAATCTCCTCTGAGTACAAGCTGCAGACAGTTTAAGGTTTTATCTTTGCATACATTTGTCCACTCCCTTCACTGCAACACCTTCAGATGGTGAAGAACTGCAATTTTGTCTGACAGTGATATAAGAGCAAGACATGACAAAGGAACCAGTTCACACACAGACATACTTGAGAGATTAGCTCTAGGGAGGGATCTGCAAGTCAATGGACAGCCAGCCCAGCAGGAATGAGGTCATGATCATGTCAAATTTACAGAATCACGGAATTGTTATTACTAAAGAAGACCATTTGGCCCATCATGTCTGGACTGACTCTCGGAACATTTTAGCTTTGTGCCATTCTTCCAGACTTTTCCCATAACCCTGCACAATGTTTCTATGTAAATAATCATCTGAGGCCACTCCCAGGCAGTACATTCCTTGCTTTATGAAAAACATTTTCTTCCCACATACTGGCTTCTTTTGCAAAATACTTTAAAACCATTCCCTTTGTGTACTCAATCCACTTATGAGCAGGAACAGGTTTCTGTCTATCCACTCTGTTTAGACCCTCCATGATAAACCTTCTGAAGATTTGACTAGACCCCTGACTGTAGAGGCAATGTTAGAGAAGACGTTAAAAAGGAAATTAGAGGCACCATGAATAAAGGTACAGCTGTAATTATCAATTACTTTAATCTGTTTTTAGATTGGGCAAATTAAATTGGTAATAATATGGTAAGAGGAGGAATTCATGAAGTGTGTACCGGATGGTTTTCTGGCTCTCTACGCTGAAGATTTAATTAGAGAACAGGCTAGCCTCAATTTGTTATTGTGTAATGAGAAAGGAGTACGTGGCAAATTAGCTGTGCAGCACCCCTTAGGGATGAATGACCATAATATAGTAGAATTCCTCATCAAAATGAGAGGCATGCAAGTGATTCTGAGGCTAAGGTTCTGAGTCGAGGTAGAGGAAACTACAATGGTATGAGGCAAAAGTTGGCTATGATAAGTTGAGAAATGGTATTAAAAGGGATGGGTAATGACAAACATTGAATGGAGGAATTGTAACAAGTGTTCATCCCTGTTTGGATCAAAAATGCAATGGAAAACAATGGCATGATCATGGTAACAAGGGAAATTAGGGATAATATTAGATCCAAGTAAGAGACACAAACATTAGCCAAAAAAGTAGGAGATCTAAGGATTGGGGACAGTTCAAATATCAGCAAAGAAGGACAAAGCAATTGATTGACAGAGGGAAAATAGATTATGAATGGAAGCTTGCCAGGGATATGTGTAAGTGAATATGTGGAGCAATGTGATATTCCTGCTTTAAGTCGTCTAAGTCTCTGAATAGCTTTGGAATTTCATGCTGATAGTATCCCTGATAGGTCCTTACCCCTTGTGAGAGGTTGAGCATCATAGGACATAATAAAGGGTCAAGGGTTTAAGACAGAGATGAGGAGAAATTTCTTCCCTCAGAGGGTTGTGAATCTGTGGAATTCTTTACCACAGAGAATTGTTAAATTGCTTGGTCACTAAGTGTATTCAAGGCTGAGATAGTCAGGTTTTTAATCAATAAGTGAAGTGAGGGTTACGGGGAAAAGGCAGAAGAGTGGAGTTGGTGATTAATGGATCTGCCAAGATTTTGTTCAATGGTGGAGCAGACTTGATGGGCTGAGTGGCTGATTTCTGCTCCTATGGCTCATGGTCTTACTGCAATAGACAATATAAACCTGGTAAAAATGCCTGTATTTACTCACTCAAACGCTGAGATTACTGACTGAATCTTACCCTTTCAATCAGGCAATGATTCTAGGAGCCTAATGTATGAGTTGAATGTTTCAATCAAAAATCATACTCTGTCATATTTTCTTTCACCTTTGGCTTCACACAATATCATCAGTTATTAGACATAGGATTTTCCTTCTTGCTCTGTTTTCGTTTCTAAGTTTTTACCCTTTGGAATATTGCTAGTTGTGGCTTGGCAATGAAATTACCGGAAGTTCTTTATTTTGCTGTTTGGAGTCCTTCCACACTGTCACCTTCTGTTCTAAGTTTCCTCCTTTTCCAAGCTTCTGTTTGAATGCTTCCAAGATATTTTCCTGACTTCAGAGTCTCCCCTTCTTTAGCTGCATCTTGTGGACCGTCTCATCTAACCATGGATCCTGAATTTGGAGGGGCCCTAGTTGCCACTATGCTTAATTTTCTGCTTAAAGTAATGCTGCTTCCAGCAGAATTGGATAGTTCTCCTTAGTACCTCTGAGCTGTGGCTGTCTCAACATTCCCTTTGTGTGAGGGTGGAGGCCAATATTCCGTCTAGAGTGTGCGGATGTGCTGGGATGGCCTATGCATGACCTCGGTTTCCAGACACGACTGCTTTGGATGTAAGCATAAGACGTATAGTTACTAAGTTTGCTGATGACACCAAAACTGGAGGTATTGTGGACAGCAAAGAAGGTTATCTCAGATTGCAACAGGATCTTGATCACATGGGCCAATGGGCTGAGAAGAGGCAGATGGAGTTGAATTTAGATAAATGTGAGTGTTGCATTTTGGGAAAGCAAATCTTGGCAGGACTTATACAACATCATCAGTTGCTGAACAAAGAGACCTTGGAGTGCAGATTCATAGCTCCTTGAAAGTGGAGTCACAGGTAGATAGGATAGTGAAGATGGCATTTGGTATGCTTTCCTGTGTTGGTCAGAGTATTGAGTACAGGAATTGGGAGGTCATGTTGTGGCTGAACAGGACATTAGTTAGGCCACTGTTGGAATATTGCATGCAGTTCTGGTCTCCTTCTTATTGGGAAGATGTTGTGAAACCTGAAAGGGTCCAGAAAAAGTTTACAAGGATATTGCCAGGGTTGGTGGATTTGAGCTATAGGGAGAGGCTGAACAGGCTGGGGCTGTTTTCCCTGCAGTGTCGGAGGCTGAGGGGTGACTTTATAGAGGTTTACAAAATTATGAGGGGCATGGAGAGGGTAAGTAGGCAAAGTCTTTTCCCTGGGGTCGGGGAGTCCAGAACTAGGGAGCATTGGTTTAAGATGAGAAGGGAAAGATATAAAAGAGACCTAAAAGGCAACTTTTTCACTCAGAGAGTGGTGCATGTATGGAATGAATTGCCAACTCACTGGAGGAGAAAGCTCCACAAACATTCCCATCACTCAATGTGAAAGATAAAGCTGAATCATTTGCAGCAATCTTCAGCCAGCAATGGTGAATACAGCAAGAGAGTGGTAAGTGTATGGGATTGAGCTGCCAGAGAAAGTGGTGGAGGCTGGTACATTGCAACATTTAAGAGGCATTTGACTGGGTATATGAATAGGAAGGGTTTGGAGGGATATGGGCCAGGTACTGGCAGGTGGGACTAGATTGGGTTGGGATATCTAGTTGGCATGGATGAGCTGGTCCGAAGGGTCTGTTTCCATGCTGTACATCTCGATGATTCTATGTTGAATACAAACCCTGGAGATCCACAGAGGAGGAGGAAAAAGAGAGGAAACATTGCTAGTGTCTCCTTATCCTTAGGTAATGCCCTTCAACTCCTGATCTATAACATTATAGAGTCATATAAGCTCACAGAAACAGAACCGTTGGTCCAATCAGTTCATGCTAATCATAATCCTAACCAAACTCATCCCACCTGCCTGCACCTGCTCCAAACATTTCTTAATAATGTAGTTATCCAAATATCATTTAAACTTCATAACTATGCCCGCATCCACCACTTCCTCTGGAATTTCATTCCATACACAAACCACTCTCCGTGTAAAACCAAATTGCCACATCTTTTAAAAATCTTTCTCCTCTCACATAAAAAAAATACTTTGTTTTGACATCCCCCATCCTAGGGAAAATGCACCAGCTATTCACCTTATCTATACCCTCCATGATTTTATAGACCTCTATAAGGTCACACCTCAACCTCCTATATTCCTGAGAAAAAAAGTCCCAGCCTAAGCAGCCTTTCTTTATAACTCAGACCCTCCATTCCTGGCAAACAATGTGGTAAATTTCTTCAGAGCTCCCTCCAGCTTAATAATATCCTTCCTGTAACAGTTAGTGGGGGTCTGTTTGCTGAATGGCTGGTTTGCAATGCAGTGTGATTTCAACAGCATAGATTCAATTCCCACACCTGCTGAGGTTACCAAGAAAGATTCTCCTTCTCAATTGCACCCCTCACCTGAAGCGTGGTGACCCTTAGGCTAAACCACCACCAGACATTTCCTTCTCTGCAACAACAGAGCGGCCCTTTGGTCTGATAAAACAATAGTGACTTTACCTTATTCTTTTATTACATCTATGCATTGCAGGTTACTAAATACAGTAGTCTGAGACCTCTCTATGTACTTCTTCCAGTTTGATGCTTTATTTTAATCTCTAATACTAATATTAGTTATGCCTTCATCATTTGCATATTATTATGGTGCAGATCTATTTTGCTGCAGTCTACATCTCACATGGCAGTGTCACCTGAGCCCCCTCTCCCCCTACTGACCCTGAAACACTCTGGCTACCGTATTAACAATTTCTCCCTCTTCAGAACTATCTCTGGAAAAGATGAAATGGACTGGATTGCCTTATATTCACTGTCTGTTTTCTGCCAATGTTCATAATCTCTGTACACCCCTGGTCATTCGAGTACTGTGTGCATATGACATTGATGTACAGATTTCAGACCAAGTGGGACCAATCTTTGGTTTACAAGTTCTCCAAGTGGGCAGGTGACTGCAGGAAGGTATTTTGGGAGTAGGTAGTTTCAAGGTTTTAATTGTGAAAATTACAGGCCAGGATCATAAATGACTTCTCACATTGGATAGGCAATAAACATTGGGAGGTTATAGCATCTGAGAGAGAGCACAGGTTAACAAATCTCCACCAGTAATGGACTGATGAGTTAGGGTTACAACTGAAATCCTGACATAGCTTTGATCTTTGCAGGCTCTGATTGATCACTCTTTCCTTTGGGAGTTATTTTTCACCTTTTATCTCTATTCAAAGGGTTTTGGTGGCCTCTGAGTTATAAATGTCATTGGAATAGTTCAAAAGCTCTCCATTCAGCCAAAGTATTCCAACAATCCCACATGTGGTCCTGGAAAACAGCATACTAAATTAGGAAGTACTAAATGAAAATCACTTCCTTATCAGAAAACAGATAATAAAGGAACTATGTTATCTGTTCTGTAAATTTTACGTTAAATTCCCATTGACTACATCAGAAATGCACGTGCCTTGCTTTTGTGGACTCCCTGTTTAGATTTCTGTGTTCTTCTATGTTTTTGAATGCTGCAAATGTCCTTGAAAAAACATGATAAAATGTGAGTATGTCTTATTTAGCCAGCAAATTGTGCCACACAAATGCCAGGCTATGACTATCATCAAGAAAAGACAGTCTAACTACCACCCCATGATATTCAATGGTGTTTTCATCACTGAATCCCCAACTAACAACATCCTGGGGTTTATCGTTGACCAGAAACTTAAATAGACTCACCACGTAAACACAGTAACTACAAGAGCATATCAGAAGCTAGGAATACCATGATGTATAACTCACCTCTGACTCACCAAAACCAGTCCAGTATTAGCAAAGCACAAGTCAGGAGTATGATGGAATACGCCCCACTTGCCTGAATGAGTGCAGCTCCAACACCAATGCTCAGTAGGAGCAGTGCACACTATCTATAAGATGCACTGTAGAAATTCACCAAAGATCATCACACAGCACCTTCTGAACCCATAACCACTTCTATCTGGAAGGACAAGGCCTGCAGGTGCATGGGGCCATGACCTCTTTCAAGTTCCCATCCGAGCCACTCACCATCCTGACTTGGAAATTTTCACCATTCCTTCACTGTCGCTGGGTCAAAATCCTGACATTCGGTCCCTCATGGCATTGTGGGTCAACTCACAGCAAGTTGACTGTAGCAGTTCAAGAAGCATGCAGGTTCATAGTTCCTTGAAAGTGGAGTGTCAGGTAATAGGATAGTGAAGAAGGTGTTTTGTATGTTTTCCTTTATAGATCAGAACATTGAGTTGACATGTCATGTTGCAGCTGTACAGAACATTGGTTAGGCCACTTTTGGAATATTGTGTGCAATTCTGGTTTCCCTCCTATAGGAAGGATGTTGTGAAATTGAAAGGGATCAGAAAAAAGGATGTTGCCAGGATTGGAAGGTTTGAGCTATACGAAGAGGCTGAACAGGCTGGCGTTGTTTTCCCTGAAGTGTCAGAGGTTGAGAGGTGACCTTATAGAAATTCCCTTGAATGGGGGAGTCCAGAACTAGAGGGTGTAGGTTGAAGGTGAGAGGAAAAAGATTTAAAAGGGACCTTAAGAACAACGTTTTCATGCAGAGGGTGTTGCGTGTATGGAATGAGCTGTCAGAGGACGTGGTGGAGGCTGGTACAATTACAGCATGTAAAAAACATCTGGATGGTTATATAAATAGGAAGGATTTCGAAGAATAGGGGCCAAATGCTGGCAAATGGGACTAGATCACCGAGCTGGAAGTTTTTGCTACAAACGTTTCGTTACCTGGCTAGGGAACATCATCAGTGCTGATGATGTTCCCTAGCCAGGGAACGAAACGTTTGCAGCAAAAACTTCCAGCTCGGCGAACAGAACCACAACAACGGACACCCGAGCTACAAATCTTCAACCAGACTTTAAGGGACTAGATCAATTTAGGAAATCTGTTGATTATGGACAAGTTGGACTGAAGGGTCTGTTTGCATTCTGTACATTTCTATGACTCTGAGACTCTAAGGTAACTCACCACTATCTTCTCAAGGGCAACCAGGGATGGGCAATAAATGCTGTCCAGCCAATGATACCCACACAGATGAATTTATAAAACTATCACACTTGCTTCAGTAAGGTAAGGATCGTAGTCAACAGGATTCAAACCAATGTGGGGTGGGGTGGGATGGTGGTGGTGGGGGGGGGGGGGGGGTGCGGGGGGTTGTGGTGAACACATGGGGAGGTGGTAACACCAAAAGATTTTTAATCCATGACCGTAACCACTCAGGTCTGGCATCTCTCTTGCATTAGGTGTCATTGGCGAATATCCCTGTTAGGCAAAAATTCTAGCAATTCTGCCTGGAGAGTGTCAGGTAAAGGAAGAGGCTTCCAATGGCGGCAGCAGCAAAGCCAGGATGTGCTGGACACAGCTCCACCCCAGCCTAGGGTCTCCTGGCAAGCAAGGTTGACTCACCTAGCCTGGGCACACAGGCTGAGCCAAGGCTCCAGGTTCGAGGCTGGGCCTGGGTACCTGAAGGAGCGGAAGAATTGGTGAAAGGGATGCGGGAGGACCCTGATGGATGTTGGCAACATCGTGAGGGACATTGGATAGGGAATGAGAGGGATGGGACCCCCACATCCCAATGTCTACGCTTCCAGCTCTGATGCGGCAGTTGTAACTGGGGAGGCTGGTAACCCAGAGCCCGTTACAGAGACTCTGGCCACTGTCGAGGAACAAGAAGAGAGAAATATGAACTCTATTGCAGTAAAATTATGCATTATATTCAGTGTTTCAAGATGGCAGAGGGGCATGGTGACACTTTACACACACTGTATTTTTATATACATATGACAATTAATCTAAATCCAATCTAGCCATCCATCTTCAAAGATACTATTCCTAACTTTTACCTCTTATAGAGGTTTATAAAACCATGAGGGGCATGGATAGCGTGAATAGACAAGTTCTTTTCCCCGGGATCAGGGAATCCAAAACTAGAGGGCATAAGTTTAAGGTGAGAGCGGAAAAATTTTAAAGGGACCTAAAGGGGAACATTTTCAGGCAGAAGGTGATGCATATATGGGATGAGCTGCAAGAGGAAGTGGTGAATGCTGGTACAATTACAACATTTGGAAGGCATCTGGATGGGTGTAGAATGGGAAAGATTTAGAGTGATGAGGGCCAAATGCTGGCAGATAGGTCTAGATTTATTTAGGATTGAAATGGAAAATTTGGACCGAAGGGTCTGTTTCCATGCTGTACAGCACTGTGTGACTCAGTAACTCACTGATTCTTGATGACTTATTAACTCTTTCTAAATGTCTCCAACTTGTCACTGCCTATCTCTCATGTCACATCTTTCTGCCACTCACCCCACTCTATCCCTCCCTACACATCCTTATTCCTTCCTCAATTCTTACTGCTTTTCTCATGAGCTCTTGTCAAGAGATGCGGCGAGTTAAATAATGAGTGCAAAGTAGTCAGCATCAAGAGGGGAAAGTGGGAAGTGGGGTAGAGTTCAGGACAAATGAAAGTAGGAGGGAAGGAAGAGGGAGTCGATATCTTATGTTGTTACCAGTGTATCCTATCCTTACATGGTTTGGGCCCTCAATCAGTGAATCTGGAATGTTTGCTCATTGTGATCTCATCCCAATACATTTTCTTCACTTTTATAAGCGATTTTGATGTGAATATACGAGGAATGGTTAGTAAGTTTGCAGATGACCCCAAAATAGATGAGATAGTGGACAGTGAAAAAGGTTTTCTCAGAGTACAACGGGAACTTGATCAGATGGGCCCATGGAGTTTCATTTAGATAAATGTGAGGTGTTGCATTTTGGTAAAGCAAATCAAGGCAGGACTTATACACTTAATGGCAGGACCCTGGGGATTGTTGCTGAACAAGAGATCTTGGGGTTCCTTGAAGGTGGAGTCACAGGTAGACAGGGTGTTGACGAAGGCATTTGTTATGCTTGCCTTTTTTGGTCAATGTACTGAGTATAGGAGTTGGGTTATCATGTTGCAGCTATACTGGACATAGGTTAGACCACTTTTGGAATACTGTAATCAGTTCTGGCCTCCCTACTATAGGAAGGATGTTGTTAAACTTGAAAGGGTGCAGAATAGATTTACAAGCATGCTTCTGGGGTTGGAGAGTTTCAGCTATAGGGAAAGGCTGAATAGGCTGCAGCTTTTCTCCCTGGAGTATTGGAAGCTGAGGGATAACATTACAGAGGTTTATGAAATCTTTAGGGGTATGGGTACGATGAATAGCCAAGGTCTTTTCCCCAGGGTAGAAGAGTACAAACTTAGAGGGCATAGGTTTAAGGAGAGAGTGAAAAGATTTAGAAGGGACCTAAGGAGCACTTCTTTTCACATAGAGGGTGCTATGTGTGTATGGAATGAGGAAGTGATGGAGACGGAGATAATTACAGCATTTAAAATGCATCTGGATGGGTACATCAGTAGGAAGGATTTAGAGGGATATAGGCCAAATACTTGCAAATGGGACGAGATTAATTTTGGATATCTGGTCAGCATGGACACAAAGGCTAGTTTCTGTGCTGTACAACAGTATGACTCTGTGAATCTATCTTGAAGCTTGAATATAATTGCAAAATCTTCTTGAGAAATGTGAGAGCTGGGAGTTCTTTAGAGTTGGGGCACAGCTGTTGTAACTTGGTTCCAACTCTACATCAGCCAATCATCTCAAATTCAACCTCAAAATTGTAGCTCGTGACCCACTTGGGGCCACACCCTCAGCTTTGAGTAGCCCTGGCTGAAATGATGAAATTTATACCTGTGATATAAGAAAGTTGACATTGATTGTAACCCGATTTGTGAATTTAATGCAATCTTTCCTTCAATGTCCCATCCACCATTTTTCTTTTTGGCTGCTGAATTTGTCTCTTTTTGTTATTGTGCAATTGTAACATTTCCATGTCTTGATTACTTTTTAGTCTCAATATGAATTTGATTAATTTTTGGATGTAAATCACAGCTGGGAATATGCTGCTTGAATAAAATACTTTTGTTAAAATTAAATACCATTATTCTAAAGAAAGAAACACTTGCAGTAATGTTGATTAAACAAAAAAATTTGGGGGTTGTCAATGTATAAACTATGTTAAAATAAAAATGTATGATTAGAACTTACTTTGAATGCGGAATATCAGCACTACGCTCATGGTGAAGCCAGTAAACAAAAGCTGGAACATTCTCAGTGCTTTTTGGATTTTTCAGATTCTTTCTTTCCAGGGAGAGCTCAAGATAAAATCACTAGGAACAATAAATACTAGGAGTAAAACAGACATGGAATTTTTATGTCCCTGTGTTTCTGGAGGGCTGTTGATATGATCAAAATTCCACCACATCCCCACTGCCCTTTGCTCAGTCTCGAAGCTAAACATACTGCTACCTTCATTGTATCATGGGAATAAGCGGAGTAAGGTCAATGACTTTAATCACTCAATGCCACCCACGAAGCATAGTCATAAATATTTATGTCTCTCCCTGAACTCACGTTGATAAGACAGTATTCAAGGAAGGAAATGGATATTGTTGGCTATTTTCTCAATCTGGCACTCAAATTCCCTTCTGGTTGTTAAACACATTAATCGTGCATGAAACTAATTTCAATCTAATTTCGTTTTCTAATATTGTAACCCTGTCCAACAAAGGGGCTAGCAGGTGTGGAAT
This sequence comes from Hemiscyllium ocellatum, assembly GCF_020745735.1. Taxonomy (NCBI): domain Eukaryota; kingdom Metazoa; phylum Chordata; class Chondrichthyes; order Orectolobiformes; family Hemiscylliidae; genus Hemiscyllium; species Hemiscyllium ocellatum. The sequence goes on from NC_083428.1 coordinate 42,650,766, forward strand.
GCCAGCAGCTCTCTGGTAGTTTTCATGAATTGACTTCTTAACACTTATAGGAGATATGGCATCGGTCGGGCATCAATACCGAAGATTAGACATCCTACAGTGAATCTGGAGCTGAGCAGCAAACTCAGGAAAAGCTGGTGTTGAAACTTCAATTGATCCCAGTGATATGGACAATTTGCAAGTCCCTCAGCATCAATTTGAAGGAGTATGAAAAAGTATTGGGGACTGAGGGTCTTCTGGTGCAGTGCTAGTACCTCTATCTATGGGTTAGAAGGCCTGGGTTTAAGTCTGAATACGTTGATTAAAAAGAATTTGAGAGTTTTTGTTTCTTTGAGGAGGCCTTCAGCAAACTGTGCAGGATGCATTCCAAAGATGTGCAGGCTAGGCAGATTAACCATGGGAAATGCAGAGTTATGAGGATGGGATGGGATGAGGTCTAGGTGGATGCTCTTTGGAGGGTCAGTCCAGACTCGATGGGCCAAATGACCTCTTTCTGCATTGTAGAGTTCCTATGAGACTATGAAACGACAAAGACTAGGCTGGAAAACACAGCATCCCAACCAGTATCTTGGGAGGTGATTACTGGGACCAAAAGGGATAATGTGGCCACACCTTCAAAGAAGGGATGCAGTCTGAGAAATACACCAAGAGCAAGGAATGGTGATGGCTGGGGAATCTTTTCCCTTTTTTTGTTTTCCATGTTCAATGGGGAGAAGAGCTATTCCAGTGGCTCAGTGGTTAGCACTGCCTTATGGTTCTAGGGACCTAGGTTCAATTCCAGTCTTGGGTGAGAGTCTATGTGCAGTTTGCATGTCCTTCCTGCATCTGTGTGGGTATCCTCCGGGTGCTGTGGTTTCCTACCTCAGTCCAAAGATGTGCAGGTTAGGTGGATTGACCATGGGAAATGCAGGGATAGAGTAGGGAGTGAATCTGGGTGGGAAGCACTTTGGAGAGTCAGTGTGGATTTGTTGGGCTGAATGGCCTGTCTCCAACTGTAAGGATTCTATGATCAGTGAAGAAGAACTTACATGAGAGAGATCATGATAAATGCACACAAGAATTGGGGAAGTGGGCAATTCAGCAGCTCATGCCTGCTCTTTCATTTATTGAGATCATGGCTGATCTCACCTTGGCCACAACTCCATTTTCTACCAGCTGGTATGTCATATTGTGGGATATAGGTAAAGTAGTGTTACTTCTGCAATTATAATTACTTATGCAAGGTAAATGAACTCGCACCAGTGTATAAATGTTTCAGCCAAGAGCTGAGTCAACAAGAATGGAAACTATGTGAAGGAAATACATAATTGCTTTTGTATTAGCTAAAATGTGAATGTAAGAATGAAACGTGCCTGCTAACAATGGTAGACAAATAGATAAGGTGCTGTGAGGATGTTGGTTAAGCCAGATATGCTTGTACAAGCAGTAATTATAAGCGTCTGTTTCCCACTTTTGCAAAAACACAAAAACAAACCCCAATTAACAGGTCATCAGGATCAATATGGTTGGGGAAAGGGAGGAAATGGCACAGGTGGAGGAAGTAAATAACCATGAAGAAGGATATACACAACAATGGGCCACAGCAGGATGTGGTGAAATGGCTGAGTAAAGCTTGTGCTTTGTTATGCACAAGGCCGGATAAGGCAAGAGATAAACAATAGTAATGGGTACCGGGTTTGGAGTAGTGAATCCTACATAAGATATGTACTTGCTAAACTCTGTGTGCCAATTCCAGGCACCACGTTTGCAAGCGTATAATAAACATACTGATTGCCTCAGTTCTTGTCTCGGACTGAAATTATTGAAGTGAGTGAGCTTTGTTTCTCACAATATGGTACAGTGATGATACTGAAATGCTTTGTGTTTGAAGAGCAAGAGAGAACCTCAATTGATACAATTCAGCTCAACACATTTCAAAGTGCTTCACAGCCAATGAAGTACTTTTGCAATGCAAAATTGCATTCAATTCTGGTTGCCACACTACAGGAAGGGCATAAAGGCTTTGGAGAGAGTGCAGAAGAAGTTTACCAGGATGTTGCCTGGATTAGAGGATAAGAGCTATAAGGAAAAGCTAGATAAACTTGGATTGTTTTCTCTGGAGCAGTGGAGACAAAGGGGAGACTTGACTGAAGTCTGTAAAATTAGGAGATGCTTAGAAAAGGTTGACAGTCAGAAATATTTTTTTCCCAGAGTTGAAATGTCTTATACTAGGGGACATGTATTTAAGGTGAGAGGGAAAAAGGATATGTGAGGGGCAAGGCTTTTACTCAGAGAGTGGTAGATGTCTGTAAGATGTTGCCAGAGGTAGTGGAGATGTTTTAGATAAGCATATGAATATGCAAGAAATAGAAGGATATCGGTCAAGGGCAGAAGGGATTACTTTAATTTTGCATCATGTTTGGCACAAAATCATAGACCCGTTCCTATGCTATACTGTTCTATATTCAAATGCAATCTCAGCTTCATTAAAGAAATGTGACTGTCATTTTGCAGAATCATGGTCACACAAAGAGAAGCCAAATAATGGCCCCAGGGAAATCCGCACAAAATGCTGAGTTAAAACATATGCAAAAATACCTGTTGTTTCCAACAATGGGCTCTCTCAGGTTGTTCTTGTGGGATATAGGTAAATTAATGTTACTTCTGCAATTCTGCAATTATAATTGATTATATAAAAATAAATGAACTCACACCAGTGTGTAATTATTTCAGCCAAGAGTTGAGTCAACAAGAATGGAAACTATGTGGAGGAAATGCATAATTGTTTTTTTTGTATTAGCTAAAAATGTATGCAAGAAAGAAACGGGACTGCAAAACAATGGTAGATATTACAGGCACTAGATAAGGTGCTGTGAAGAGAGGCAGTTAAGCTAGATACGCCTGTACAAACAGTAGGTATAAACATCTGTTTCCCACTTTTACAGAAACACAGAAACAAACTCCAATTAAAAGGGCTTAGTGATAAGATGCTGTGAGGGGCAGCACAGATGGAGGGAGTAGATAATGGTAAGGCAAGAAATGCCTAACAATAACCCACAGCAGGATGAGGTCAAATGGCCTTGTGTGGCCAGGAATAAACATTTTGTCACAGACAAGGCCGGATAAGACAAGAGATAAACAGGAGTAATGGGTACCGGTCTTAGGGAGGTGGAGGATGCAAACTGGGGTTGGGGGGGGGGGGGGGGGAACAATGAAATTAAAAAAATGTAGGAACCAAACTATATAATTATCAAGTATTTGTTGAATTCAGTGTGTTTTGTCCCTGCCTTGTAGACATCACACTCACTTGCAAGTGTGAAATAAATGACACCATTGATACAGATCTTGTCTCGGACTGAAATTATTGAAGTGAGTGAGCTTTGTTTCTCACATTCTGTTAAAACTGCTTCAGGTAAAGTCTAAAACAGTTACTGATGGATTAAGATTGATTAATATCCAAACAGCTTCCAAGAAATATGGTTGCTATATGCACAATTGACCTGGGTTCGATCCCCAGATATCACCGGAGGATGAGGGGATTTCTGAAAGATTGCAACCAGCTCCAACAATTAACTCCCAGGAGACTTATATGAGTCCAAAATGCCACAAAGGTGAATTCCCCTTGGTACAATCGATCCATTACATTCTGAAGGGCAACAGAGCCATCCCAGCCCAGCAGAGGAGCTCTCAGTACCCAGAGACAGGAGATAGGAATTAACCTGCAGAGTCTCAGAGGATGGGATATTTGACATCCAGAATAGATTGAGAACTAGAACTGTCCTGGCAACCCAGCCTACCCAACAGTGAATTGAGAGACATCGAAAATGAGAGCAGGAGGAAGTGTTTTGGCCCTTTAATATTGCCGTACCATTCATAGTGATCATAGCTGATCAAATCTACTCGTGAAGATAGTGAGAACTGCAAGTGCTGGAGAGTCAGAGTCGAAAAGTGGAAAAGCAAAGCAGGTTAAGCAACATCCGAAGAACAAGAGAGTCGACATTTCAGGCACAAGTATTTCATCAAGAATGTGGTGGCAGGGTGGGGCGGGTAAGGGAACTGAAAGATAAATAGGAGTATAGGGGTGGAGAAAGGTAACTGGGAAGGCGATAGGTAGATGCAGGTGGAGGGTGATAGTGATAGGTCAGAGGGGAGGTTGGAGTGGATAGTTGAGAAGGAAGATAGACAGGTAGGACAGGTCAAGAAAGTGGTGTTCAGGTTGGAGGGTTGGATCTGCAATATAGTGGGGGAGGGGAGGTTAGGAAACTAGTGAAGTTGATGTTGATGCTGTGTGGTTGAAGGGTCCCAAGGCGGCAGTCGAGGCCTTCTTCTTCCAGCCATTGGGTGGCTTGGCTTTGGCAGTGGAGGAGGCCCAGGATTTGCATATCCTTGGGAGAGTTGGAAGGGGAGTTGAATTGGTCGGCTACAGAGCAGTGCAGTTGCTTGGTACATGTGTCCCACTGATGTTCCCTGAAATGTTCCATGAGTTGGTGTCCTGTCTCCCCGATATAGAAGAGACCACATCCAACAGAGATTTTCCTGCACAACCAAACATGTTATCTCTATGGTTGTTGCTTTCAATTTGGTCTCCTTTACATCAGGGAGCGGGGAAGCCAATTTGTGGAATGTTGCAAGGAATATCTTTGGAAAGCACGCACCAAACAATCCCATAGCCCTGTGGCCGACCACTTCAACACCCTCCCATTCCACCAAGGATGTGCAAGTCCTCGGCCTCCTCCACCGCCAAATCCAAGCCACCCAACAGCTGGAGGAAGAAGACCTCATCTGCCACCTTGGGACTCTCCAACCCTGCAAATAATTTCTCTTCACGTAACTAACTAATTCTCGTTTGACAGCAATAATTGAATCTGTCTTGAATACATACTCCAACAGTGCAATTTAGATCTTAACCTTTAACTCAACAGAAAGGTCATTCCTCATGAAGTCTGGCCTCTTTGTCAATTTTTTTAAATCAGTGCCCCGTATGGCTCAGAAATAATCAACACCAGGAACAGATTTTCCCTATCCCCTTTGTCCATGCCCCTCGTGTTTTAAAATTGCTGATCAAATGTCTTTCTCAAGCTTCTCATTCTTAAGGATAATAATCCCAGTTTTCTGAAGCAATCCTTGTGTCTCTCATACCAGAGTCTTAGATTAGATTAGATTACTTACAGTGTGGAAACAGGCCCTTCGGCCCAACAAGTCCACACCGACCCGCCGAAGCGCAACCCACCCATACCCCTACATTTACCCCTTACCTAACACTACGGGCAATTTAGCATGGCCAATTCACCTGACCCGCACATCTTTGGACTGTGAGAGGAAACCGGAGCACCCGGAGGAAACCCACGCAGACACGGGGAGAACGTGCAAACTCCACACAGTCAGTCGCCTGAGTCAGGAATTGAACCTGGGTCTCAGGCGCTGTGAGGCAGCAGTGCTAACCACCGTGCCGCCCTACACCATCAGTGTAGGAGTAGTGATCTTGCTGAATTAGACTCACTGTGTGGGGTTTTAATTTTGTTAAATGAGACTGATCGTGGGGACAATGATTTCCTGAATCAGAGTGAATGTAGAGTCATGATTTTGCTGAGGAGTTGACACTGTATTCAACACTATGGGAAAACAAGTGCTTATAGAGTGATAATCCTCTCTGGGATTTCATTATATTTCAGATGACAGTGAGGGACTAAATATGTGAAAAGATTCTCCATATGGTCCTGCAAGCAACTTGCAAAATTGTTGAAATTGTTTTGTCTGTGAGCAGTTTTGTTGAAATGTTCAACCCTTTCCTTGGAATTCTTTCCATTTTCTGTCTATCTCAACCCTTTTGTGTGATTATTTCAGTTCAAGATGCTGCAGGGCAGACTGCAAAATTACTCGGCGCTGTATAAAGTGTTATTGACAGCTGAGACAGCGGTGCAGTGGTAACTATGGTTGCTCTTTTTAGCTGCTGTGTAGTATGCAAATCTCAGTCACTACATACTTTCCTTCAGGATGATAAGATCCACTAATGAGTCTGTCTGGAACCAGTTCCGTCAATTACTAGACGGCAGTTTCTTCTAAATACCTAGTTTTCCAAACGTCTCACACAAATATTTGCATTAGCAATTTCAATCTTTCTGCAATCCATCACCTTCCAACAGTTTGCACCGTTCCTGAACTCTGTGGGATGACCTCTCACTGCCCAAAGATATCAAAATAGGGCAGGGGCTAGGAAACAATCAAGTTTCCAAGAAGGAGGTTTTTAACAGCATCAGTGAGGCCTGAGCTGAGGCCAGAAATTTATCCCCAGAGAACAGCAGGTGATAAAATTAAAAGAGTTCCTGATGCCAAAATCAAACATTACATACCGTCAAATTAATTTATTTTGTGCAAATTTACATTTTTCCTTGAATTCTTTTGTCTCTCAGTCTCTGCTGATTTTGAAGAGAGAGGCATACGGCTGAATCGTGTGGTTTATATGCTGCAGGCAAATCACATCAAGTTTGGTGGCCTAAGTCTCACCACTGGTCTGAGCAAGTTTTCTCACTGTATCTTTTCAAACTCATCACATGTATTGTTTCAGTCCGAATGGTTGGTATCTGATTTTCACCCCTACTTACCATATACCCATTCCTGGAGCAGCTCCCCGACCAACTGACCCAGATTTCATGGCACAAGTACCATCTTTTAAAGCCCTTTGTGCACCCGGCCAAGCACTGTCAATCTAGAGCTGTCCTGCATGGCTCCTAGCATTTGCCCCAAATATGGAAAGCCAGAGGAAAATTGACAAGGTGTTGTAGACACATAATTCCTCTTCCCCAAGGACCCGCAGTGTAGGCCACCTCCAACCCTGCGGCCCTGCAAATAATTTCTCTTCACGTAATTAACTAATTCTCATTTGACAGCAATAATTGAATCTGTCTTGAATACATACTCCAACAGTGCAATTTAGATCTTAACCTCTAACTCAACAGAAAGGTCATTCCTCATGAAGTCTGGCCCCTTTGTCAATTTTTTTAAATCAGTGCCCCATATGGCTCAGAAATAATCAACACCAGGAACAGGCATACGGCTGAATTGTGTGGTTTATGTGCTTCAGGCAAATCACATTAGCACACATACCAGCCTGTTCCAAGGTTGTCATCTGTGTTAATGTAAATTCAACCATCGAGAAGGATGTCCAGCACTGTAGGAAGAAAGTCAATGTTGGTCTTTCTCTCCACCAGTGTAAATGCCACCGGCTTCTCTTTGCTACCTCACACTCTATCTCTGCTACTGTGGTCACCTCCCACCAAGACTCATGCTCAACCACTTTCATTATGTCCTCTAACACTTTCCCTCTCATCCATCACGACCTCTGTCACTATTAACCCTGTCTGCCCTTTGCACGGCCTACTCACTCACAAACTACACATCCCCACCTGCAACATAAGTACCATTGATGCCAGTGTAATGGCTACTGCTCTTTCTCATTCTAGGAGCAAAACTATCCAAAACAGGACAAGATGAGTCAAGCCAGGAGAAGTGCTGCCCATTGTTTAGCTCCGCACTTCTCATGAGGATAGGATCCAGTCTCTAACCACCCCCAGAAGGGCCCAGACTGTATCAGAGGCTGCCTGTGACTTACTGCATCCACAGTCCCTGAGTGAAGGCCATTCCTTTGACTTGACTGAGGTCTTCTGACAAACATGGCAAACTTGTTGGCTTTGTGGTTGGCAAGACTATAGTATTATGAGCCTGGTATCCCTGGCTGAAGGGGTAATGCCCCAAAAAGGCAAGGCAATATAAGGTGGGATGCTGCAAGCATTCTGGTAGGTTCAGAGTGAGTGAGCACTATGAGTAAAGAGCCCAGAAGTACAGCCTGGTCCAGTCCAGGGGTTGGGTGTATGTCCCTGAGCACACAGTGTCTTTCCTGCAGCATTACAATGGGAGTTAATGGGTCAGCCTAAGGTACAGTGAAGTGTAGAAACATCTTCTGAATAGATTGGAGACACGCCATGAGGTTTCTGAGAGGCTGGCACATGTCGGAGGTTAATATTCGAGGATCTGGAGTGTATGTGGCTGGAGCCTGTGAAGTGTCCCCAAGATGCTGCTGCCTGGTGTTCAACATGGGGCTCTCTTGGATTAAATGGTGAGTTGAACCCACCGAGAAACTGATTAGATTTCCATGCTGAGGTATCACGACACTAGCTTGTATGGTAAGTTTGGTGAGATAGAAAATCATGGTGAGTTTGGCTCTTGACAAGGCTTTTAGCATGCAACAAAAGAGACTCAGTTGCTGCCTAGTATAAATATTGCTATGTCATTTCTGTAAAGCAAATAGGATGCAATGGTTTTGTTACTGTTTTTCTTGATACTTCTGCATGCTTTGGGCTGACTAGAGCTGGCCTTAGCTTTTATTTTTACTCTGGGTGACATTGGAACAAAGGTGACTTATAACAGAAAATCCTCATGCACGTTGCCAAACCTAATAGAACTGAAGCTGATAATCTTCTATACTGAGGGGGTTGGTTGTGTGCTAGCCATCCTCCTGCATTAATAAACTGGGTACTCAGACATTTACCAGAAAATGTGTTCAATTATCACCATGGCAATTTGACTTTTTAAAAAATCAATAAATGCCATGAAGCAGTCAGATTATTGTAAAAGAAATTGTCTGATGTAATGATGTAACTGAAATAGTACATTGAAAAATATCTTGATTGTCTGTTGAGTCTTTCATCTGTTTGAATACCATTGATGTATAATTTTAGTTACATCACACTGTAAATTTTTGCTATAAATTCTGTGTTTTAGGATTGAGTCCTCCACTATCACCTGATGAAGGAGCGTCGCTCCGAAAGCTAGTGCGCTTCCAATTAAACCTATTGGACAACCTGGTGTTGTGTGATTGTAGGAGAAAGTGAGAACTGCAGATGCTGGAGATCAGAACTGAAAATGTGTTGCTGGAAAAGTGCAGCAGGTCAGGCAGTATCCAAGGAGCAGGAGAATCAGGTGGTTTCCTGAAGAAGGACTCCTGTCCGAAACGTCGATTCTCCTGCTCCTTGGATGCTGCCTGACCTGCTGCGTTTTTCCAGCAACACATTTTCAGTTGTGTGATTTTACACTTATCTTGAAGTTGCTTTGCATCTTCCTGACAGCACATGTTCTCATCTAGTTATGACATCCACCAGCTTGGACATAATACATTTAGTCACCACAGCCATGACATTGATATGTATTGTGAACAGCTGGTGTTCAAGTACAGACCCAACTAGTCACAACCTGCTGATGCAAGAATGATCCATATATTCTCACTCTGTTTGCCAATTTTTGATCCATGCCAGATTATTACCTCTTATTTTAACTTTGCTAACCAGCCTTCTGTGGGGACTTCATTAAAATCCTTCTGAAAATCCAAGTATTCTACATCCGCCAACACCCTTTTATCAGATTTGCTCATAACATCCTCAAACACCAACTTTGTCAAACTCCATTTCCCATTTGTAAGTCCATGCCGATTATTCTCATTCAGATCTTTTTTCTTAAACCCCACATCCATTGATCCCATGCTTTTTGATACATTCTCCACTACTGAAGTAAGGTTAATGGGCTTGGGGTTCCCTGCTTTCTCCTTTTCCTCTCTTGTTTAATAGTGCGCCACATTTTTTACATTCCAGTCACTAGAAACCATTCCAAATCTGTAGTATTTTGCAGGATAGTTGAAAGGGCAAATATACCGGACACTTTATTCTGGGAGATGGTCACACCCCCTCGGCTTAAGTCATCTAATTTCATCAATGGTCAGGGAAGGTAGGTGTCACTGCAAGTGAGGTGGGAAAGGTAACCCAGAGAGCAGGAATACAGGAGCATTTGCAATTGCCCAACAGGTTTGAATTTTTGGATGGTAATAAGGGCTGCAAGGATGAATGATCTGTGATGGAAGAAGATTCAAGCTGGGAAATAAGAAAGAGTGTAATGGTAGCCAGAGACAGTATAGTGAGGGGGATTGTAAGTGTTCTCTACATTAAATAACAAGTTCAGATAGTAGCGTTTTCCCCCCATGACAAGCACATCAGATCTGACCCAGGGCAGAATTTTCAGGGGGCAAGGGAGGATCCAGTGGTCCACATTGATACCAATGACACAAATTGAACATAACAAAGAGGTTCTGCTGCAGGAGCATGAGGTACAGTCATACAGTCATAGAGATGTATAGCACAGAAACATACCCTTCGTTCCAACTCATCCATGCTGGCCAGATATCCCAACCCAATCTAGTCCCACCTGCCAGCTCCTGGCCCATATCTCTCCAAACCCCTCCTATTATATGCCCAGCCTGATGCCTTTTAAATGTTGCACCGTTAGATGTTAAATTATAAAACTGGAACATCAAATGTAATAATCTCTGGATTATTACCTGAGCCATATGCAACTTGGCAAAGGATGAATAAGAGTCAAGAACTGAACATGGAGGAGTAGGGGGTTCTGTATCATGGGGTGATAGCACCAGTACTTAGGGAAAGTGGACTCTGCACCATTAGGATGGTCTGCACCTTCACCATGCTGGGACCAGTGGTCCCACATGAAACACAATGACTAAAATGGAGACGGCTTTAAACTAAGGATGGCATAGTAGCTCAGTGGTTAGCACCGCTGCCTCACAGTACCAGGGACCTGGGTTGGATTCCAGCCTTATGATGTGCAAACTCCAAACGGACATTCTCCCATATCTGTGAGAGTTTCCTCCAGGTGCTCCAGTTACCTCCCACAGTGTAAAATGGTGCACGTTAGGTGGATTGGCCATGCTAAATTGCTCTGTTTCCAGGGATGGGCAGGATAGGTTAGCCTTGGAAAATACAGGGTTACTGGGTAGGATAGGGGGAATGGATCTGGGTGGGATGATCTTCGAACAGTCAATGTGCACTTGATGGGCCGAATGGCCTGCTTCCACACTGTTGGTGTTCTATTATTCTAAACAAAGGGGCTGAGGAACCAAGGGAGAAAATGATGACTGCAGATGCTGGAGATCATCAGGAAGGTCTTATGCCTGAAACACCGATTCTCCTGCTCCTCAGATGCTGCCTGACTTGCTGTGCATTTCCAGCACCATAGTCTTGGCTGAGGAACCAAGCTTGGTTAAATGTAACAAAACAAGGAATGGAATCAAGGCATGACAGAAAAATACTATGTGGAAAGTGAAGGCCGGAGAATGACAGGAAAGGACAGAAATAACATTAAGAAATAAACTTAAGTAGTCAAGACTAGATGCTGCAAATACAACAAAAACAAACTAAGTTAATGGTTCTATATCCAAATGCTGGCATCATTCATAATAAGCAAAATGAATTATTGGTACACTGAAGTGAATGAATATGATCTGACCATATCATAATCATGTAGTAGTTACACCTTTACTGAATAGTAGAGGGGGCTTGAAGAATTTTCCTAATTCATCTCCTTTATCAAGTTATCAAACGTTTGTGTGGAAATGCTAGCCACTTTTCTGAGTACATTTCTGTTGCAGCTTGCTGTGGTTTAGGGCACAGGCATTGTGCTCAAAAGAAAGAACTTGATGATGAACTATAAAATAGATAAATTCTGTGTTAAGATCGGGCCCTCCACTATCACCTGATGAAGGAGCGTCGCTCCGAAAGCTGGTGCTTCCAATTAAACCTGTTGGACCATAACCTGGTGTTGTGTGATTTTTAACTTTATAAAATAGAGGGCCCAGTTCAAACAGCCTCAGCTCTCACTCTGTGACTCTGACAGTCCAAGCTCGCCATCTTCTGGCTAAATACAAGAGACAACTTAATCTTCTGAGACACCTTTTGCCTTAGCCACAACATTTTGCCAGTTTAGTCATTCTTTGCTGGTTCTTGAAGTCTGTCCAGTCCTCTAATTCGGCACTCATCTTTGCAGATCTGTGAAGTTTTCTTTCCATTTAATGGTCTCCTGGGTTTATGCATTGAGCAATGGATGAAGGCTGTTTTGCAAGGAGCCTTTCGTTCAACAACAATTCTTTACTGGGTTATTAAACATCTTTTTAAAAAATGCCTCAAACTTTACTATGATACATCGTATCCCAGTTTCCCAGTTCACCTGAGTCAGGTCTGCCATCATATTCTCAGTCACCTTTAATTCATTTTAAATCACAAGTAATGGTCAGAGAATTGAGTGTGGGAATTGTGACATTGTCTTATGGCTGTGTAAGATATTATTCTAAATGTGGCCTTGGCAATGTGTACAATACTAGTTGCTTTGCTATATGAAGGATATTATTAAAGTGGGAAGGGCAAAAAAGATTTACAAGGATGTTACTGAGACTGGACAAGATGAGCTATAAGGATAGGCTGGAATCTTTCTCCCTGATACCCCTCTCTGAGGGGTGACCTCATACAGATTTATAAAATCATGAGGGGCATGGATAATCTGAATAGCCAAGATCTCTTCCCCAGGGAATGAGTCCAAAACTAGAAGTCATAGGTTAAGATGAGAGGGGAAAGACTTAAAAGGGTCCTAAGAGGCAACATTTTCAAACAAGGGGTGGTGCAAAATGGAATGAATTGACCAAAAACATGGTAGCAGCAGGTGCAATTACAACATTTAAAAGACATTAGGATAGGTACATGGATAAGATAGGTTTAGTGGGATATGGGCCAAACACAAGCTGAAGGGACTAATTTTAGTTGAGAAAACCTGGTTGGCATTGACAACTTGGGCTGAAGGGTTTCGGTGCTGCATGATTCTATGACACACAATCTATCGTTTCAAACTCAACATTAATTTCTATTGTTGTGATCACTGTTGAAACAACTTGAGGCTGGTGTCATGAATTTTCTAATTAAAATATTGAGTCAATCTCAGTGAATCTTTCTCAATCAACTTCATCTCATCAAGTTTGGGCCCAAGCCTTTTACTATAACCAGTGGTAACTGAACCTGCAGTTTCTCAGAGACCAGAGCCAAAGTCATTCATTTAATCTGTAAAGGCTCCCCAGTATAGGTTCTCAGTCTAGCTGAGGTCTTGCACCAAGTTAAGGGTTGGAGTCCAGAGTGAACTTTGCTTAAAACTGGTTCTGCAATCATTGAAACAGTTGCACCAAAATCAACCTCCATTAGAATGACCATTTAATCTGATGTTTATTTTGATTGACTCTGGTTTGGATGTTGTTAAGCAATTTAACTGTTCTAAGCCAGATGTAGGAGGATTTTCCAGATGTGCACTTACATGGATATAGGCCCATGAGTTCTCTTACTGGATTTAGGTCTAATGGGACCTTTTTACTGGCTTGAGTCCTCAATTGGTAGCAACTACATCAACATGCCAGTCTGGATCCTGAAGAAAGCTTGATTATTTGGCTAAGGCTTGGCTTTGTTTTGAGGTTTTGCTGTGGGGCAGACCTACAGTCCCTCTGATCAAGATATGTCTTGAGTGAGGTTATGCAATTGTCTTCACTCAAGTGGTGTTCCCCAAGTTCAGTCAGACTCACATGGATGTCCACTTCCATTGGTGTACCCTGCAACTCATAGACTCAATTTGCCATATTTTCCAATGATAAAGCCAGTTGTACTGCCCTTTTGAAGTCCTGATTTGGAGATGCCGGTGTTGGAAATCCAGTTGCTATTTAGCTAATAGATTATCTTACATGGTTACATCATTAATCTCATTCTTGTTGCCCCTGAAATAACTCCAGAGGCCAGTATCCTATCACCAAGTCACCCTTTATTTACATGTGGTGAGTCCTTGACACTGATCCAGCCCTCAGAGTGAGCAGGATGTCTGACAATCCTGTTTACTGTATATCTCTCAACCAAGGCTCTCTGACTGGATCAGGTTAACAGCTCCAATCGGGAAACTCATTCTGAGGTCCACCTGGCTGACAACATTGCAAACCCAGCAGCTGTCACCTCGAGGCTCCTTTACCATCAGATTATTGACCATTCCTATCTCCTTGCAAACTGCCATGTCTAAAATGGCTTGTTCACAGAAACAACTGACTCATTTTTCCTGCTGTCTTTGTGAATTTTATTTTCCCAATTTACCTTAAGTTTAAAGTCATCAATAATTATTTTGGTACATTGCTCAATTTTTCCTCCTGTATGCTCTGCTCTTCGTCACTACTCTCAAGGACCTTATAAACTGTGACCTCTTATCTTTCCTACTCTTGTCTCCACCCAAGCTGATTCTACAGTTGGATTTTTCAAGTTAAGACCATCCCTCAGTATTGAACTAATGCCAAACCTAATTAACAGAGCTAATGCACCAACCTTTCCTAGCTTCACATGCCTCAAATACCCTTCAACATTCAATCCCAGTCTTTCTTACTTTTCCACTACATTTTTGTAATTCTTTTCAACCCATTTTCACAAACACCAATCACTGACAATTCATCCGAATGTGTTGTGCATTCAGCTACAGTGCCTTAAATTCATTCTCTTTATCTTTTGTTTGCAATCAAGGCTCCATTCTACTGCTGCACTCTTATATTTATATGTTCTGTCCCTTCCTGACATACTTTTGAACTCATCACTCAAGATATTACCCTGCTCTATCAATTTGTTGTTTCCCATCACTTTATGATGTCTCCCCTTCACTTGACCATGGGCCCCACTACTTAGTCATTGTCAGTGGCAGCAATACGAGTGCAATTGCCCCCTCGAAAATTCTATGTCATTGCTAATGGATTCTCTGGGTCCTTGTGCACCTCATGAGCCCAATCCTCGAGTCACATCTCCAAACATACATTTGGGCAGGTGTTTTTGTAATTTATATGTGTACGTGTGTGTGTGTGTTTCTTTGCGCTGACATGTGTCCCTGTGTTTTTGTGTAGGTGTGCGTGTTAGCTTGTGTGTTTGTTTGCATATCTGCCATTATGAAATTTGCCATTTCTACTCCTAATCTGGCAGCCTTAACTTGCTATTCCACATAAGTTCTTATAACTTCAGGAAGTGAATTCTTCGAACTCCAAAGTAATCCCTAATTCCATCGTGTGTTTGATCTATTTTCAATGCCTTTATCCACCTATTGAATTAACTTGTATATGTTTGACCAGCTTCCCTCCTCAGATTCATGAAATGTTGGCTGGAGGCTTCTGGTGTTAGCTCAAATGTACTTAGGATGGCATTTTTCACCTCATCAGGACATTAAAAATAGACCAAAACACATGACGCTCTGAGAGACAATTATTTTGGAGGAGTTCAAAAATTCACTTCCTGATGTAGTGAGAACTCACGAGGAAGTGCAGAGGTTTAAAATGACAGGATTAGCAGCTGAAATTGTGATTGAGTTGGGTCATAAATTAATGTTCAGCATCCAACCTCAATTTCATTCTGTGAGGCATAGAAATTGAGGTAAAGAAAAGTCCTCACGTGGTAAGGAAAAAGTAGATCTCGGTGAAGATGATAAAGATAGCTTACTACAGGGTTAAAAAGGAAAGCCATGAAGGGGAAAGAGAAGTTGAAAACCTCAGGTATTTTCATTGCAATAAAGTAGGCCACATGGAGTCAGTGTTGGTGTGTTAGAAAAGCACTTGGGAAGATTGATGTAGGAAAACAGGATAAGCCAGTGAATTTTGTTAAAGTGGCAAAAGGCACAGTGGGGGCCAAAACGTTGCACCAGAAAG
Source organism: Hemiscyllium ocellatum (assembly GCF_020745735.1). Lineage (NCBI taxonomy): Eukaryota > Metazoa > Chordata > Chondrichthyes > Orectolobiformes > Hemiscylliidae > Hemiscyllium > Hemiscyllium ocellatum. The sequence continues at coordinate 42,666,331 of NC_083428.1, forward strand.
TACAACCTGGTCAGAGGTTGGTTGAGGAGGAAGTGCCAGATTTTCTGAAACTATTTACTTGCAAAGATAAGATTTACTGCTAGCATTACCAGCAGTAGGTAATAAATTACAGTGTTAACAGATATGGGATGGTGCCTCTCTTTGTGAGACGAGCAGACATGTAATTCAGAAGAACTATTGCCAGAAAAAATGCCAATTTGTGGAATTCATGGTAAGACAGGACGTGTTCCATTTATGTAGAGTGAAGTTACAGTGTACCTTGACAAGTGGAGAAGTGGTGGTAGGAGTACTGCAGGAACACTCAGTTCCAGGAATACAATTTCTCCTTGGTAACAACATATCTGGATCACAGGAGTGATGTCTACTGTGGTTGAAAAGCCAGTAGAGAATCGGGCAACTAAGGCATTACAAGAAGTATATCCTGGAAATTTACCTGACTGTAATTACAAGGTCACAAGGCCACCAGTTGAAACAGGTGGAGAAGTCAAAGAATACAAATAAGGAAGTTGATGTAGAACTATCAGACCATGTTTGATCAAATGGTTGAGCCAAAACAGGAACATGTGGAAGACAAAGTGGATATTTTTAGCTTAAGGAATTTAACTGAATTACAACAAAGATGTAAAATTGATGCAATTACATTGGAAAGTGTACACAGAAGTAGAATCGGAGTGTATTTCCAAATGTGGGCAGCACAGCGGTTAGCACTGCTGCCTCACAGTACTAGCAGACCTGGGTTCAATTCCTGACTCAGGTGACTGACTGTGTGGAGTTTGCACATTCTCCCTGTGTCTGTGTGGGTTTCTTCCCACAGTCCAAAGATGTGCAGGTCAGGTGAATTGCCCATAGTGTTGGTTAAAGGGGTAAATGTAGGGGAATAGGTGGGTAGTGTGTTGGTGTGAATTTGTTGGGCCGAAGGGCCTGTTTCCACACTGTAAGTAATCTAATCTAGTTACCATCTAAAAGAGGAAATGGAGGCCACCACATAGTCAGTCAGGCAGGCAGATGTTCTCCAAATTGTGTTACCATGGGTTAGAGAAAGGAGGTACTGTGGAGAGTGCATGAATTATCAATAGAAGGTTATTTGGGGTAAAACAAACTGAAGCTAAAATACAAAAACATTTTTACTGCCCTGGACTGCATAAGGATGTAATTGAGTTTTGCCAGATATTTCACATGTGTCAGTTAACTGGAAAACCTCAGGCAAAGATAAAAACCAACACCTTTAATACCCATTCCTGCAATTGAGAAACCTTTTTGACAAGGGTCATAATCGATTGTGTAGGTCCCCAAACTAAAACCAAAAGTGGGAATCAGTAATTGTTAATACTGGACGTGTCTCCTAGATTTCCAGAGGCCATTCCATCACACAACATTACAGCTAAAATTCGAGAAGAGTTACTCAAATCTTTCACTGGGTATGGACTAACCACAGCAAAACAACCACATCAAGGGGAAAATTTTATACAAAAAACTTTCAGGGAAGTAATGGATAGCTGAGCAATAAAACAATTCAAATCAATGCATATCATTTGGAATTGCAAGTAGTGTTAAGACCATGTTAAGAGTTTACAGTCAAGTTAAGACAGGCGATTGGGAGGAAGGAATTCCTTTTGTATTTTTTGGCCATTTGGGATGCCCAAAATGAATCGACCGAGTTCAGTACACTTGATTTAGTTTTTGTGCATGAGATGAAAGGGCCAGTGAAATTAAAGAAAAATTGGTAAATCAGAATTCCGAAACCACTTGTTTGGACTGTGTCAAACTGCAGGGAGTAATTAAATGGAGCAAGAGTTGACTAGGCAGCATTTTAAAAAAAACACAGCATGAGATTAAACAGGAAGCAGACAAGAAATCAAAAACTAAATTTTGCGAACATACCTAAAGTGTTGGTGTTACTTCCTGTGATAGGTAAACCTTTAAAAGTAAGGTTTTTAGGACGTTTTGTCAAATCAAAAGGAGAGTGAGGTGAGCGATTTGACACCAGGCAAAGAAACTGAGTGTTTTGTAAATATGCTCAAAAGCTTTTTCGATACGGAATCAAAGCAAAAGGTCAATGTTTTACTGGTTACACAAAGGGAAGAAACACCTTCAGAAGATTCTGAACTGGATATGCCTCATCTTAAAATGAAGAGTGAGGAATTTCTCAAAGTTAGAAAATTATTGAGTTACATTCACGAGGAAAATAAATGACCTCACAGAATTTTTAATGACATGGGTGCACACGTGAACGAAAGTCTTTTCCAACTCAGGCAGGAAAGGCCGCAGCAGGGCAACAAACAGAATCCCAGGTAGCTCAGTCGGTAGAGCATCAGACTCTTAATCTGAGGGTCCAGGGTTCAAGTCCCTGCTCGGGCGGGTCGCTTTTAAATTGCACTGCCACAGGACAACAGAGAAGGCGGTGCGAGCAAATCAGACTCAATGGCCCTCCCGTTCTGGCGGTGGGGAAGCAAGTGCAGGCCCGTTTTGCCTGCCGCAACGCCTGGCTTCTGTTTGAATTGATCTCTTTCAGGTCCTCCAAATGTGCGAAATCAGAAATTAGCATAGAATCCCTCGACTGAGGAAACAGGCGACCGACCTCTCCCAAGAGCATCCCCCAGGCACCCAAACCCATACCGCATGACTATGTATTTACCCCGAACAAATGCACCGAACCTACACATCCCTGAAAACAATGGGCAATTTAGCATGGCCAGAACACCTGACCTGCACACTTTTGGAGTGTGGGAGGAAAGCGGATCCGTCGGACGAAATCCACGCAGACACGGGCTGAATGTGCAAACTCCACACAGGGAGTCGCCCGAGATTCGAATCGACGTGGGTCCGTGGCGCTGGGAGGAAGCAGTGAAATCCTGATTTTCATTGCACATGCTGAAGCTTCGATTTATGGAGAGCTCTCAAATCGATGGTCTGCTTTTCTTCAAAATCGACTCAGACACATCAAACGGAACCTTCATGCGCATCTTCCTTGTTTTGGAGCAATGGCGATGTGGCAGTGCGTGTGGGAGTGTCGGTGTCTGCGGCTTGTGGGGTGGATTGTGTCGAGCAGAGAGTGGATGCTGCGGGTGGGGACTGTGCGTGGTGTTGGAGGGATGATGACGAGGCTGTCTCATGAGCACCGTTCTTTCTTTGGCGGTGCTGTGTTGTAAGCTTGCTGATGGCTTGGACGGTGCCAGAAGTGTGTGTTGAGGAGGGTTGTTACAGTAGAGACAGGACGGTGCGGCAATGGAGTGGGGGTGATGAAGAGAGATGGCGGCTTGGAATCGGCCCTGCACAGCCGGGGCTGCCAGTCTTTCCCACTGAATTGTGTGGATTGTGGCAGAATGGCTGCGCGGCAGTGTGAAGCGTGGACGTTTTTGCCAGCTCGTGCAAGCGCACGCCTGGCGCCCGGGTAGCTCAGTCGGTAGAGCATCAGACTCTTAATCTGAGGGTCCAGGGTTCAAGTCCCTGCTCGGGCGGATCGCTTTTAAATTGCACTGCCACAGGACAACAAAGAAGGCGGTGCGAGCAAATCAGACTCAATGGCCCTCCCGTTCTGGCGGTGGGGAAGCAAGTGCAGGCCCGTTTTGCCTGCCGCAACGCCTGGCTTCTGTTTGAATTGATCTCTTTCAGGTCCTCCAAATGTGCGAAATCAGAAATTAGCATAGAATCCCTCGACTGAGGAAACAGGCGACCGACCTCTCCCAAGAGCATCCCCCAGGCACCCAAACCCATACCGCATGACTATGTATTTACCCCGAACAAATGCACCGAACCTACACATCCCTGAAAACAATGGGCAATTTAGCATGGCCAGAACACCTGACCTGCACACTTTTGGAGTGTGGGAGGAAAGCGGATCCGTCGGACGAAATCCACGCAGACACGGGCTGAATGTGCAAACTCCACACAGGTAGTCGCCCGAGATTCGAATCGACGTGGGTCCGTGGCGCTGGGAGGAAGCAGTGAAATCCTGATTATAATTGCACATGCTGAAGCTTCGATTTATGGAGAGCTCTCAAATCGATGGTCTGCTTTTCTTCAAAATCGACTCAGACACATCAAACGGAACCTTCATGCGCATCTTCCTTGTTTTGGAGCAATGGCGATGTGGCAGTGCGTGTGGGAGTGTCGGAGTCTGCGGCTTGTGGTGGGGTGGATTGTGTCGAGCAGAGAGTGGATGCTGGGGGTGGGGACTGTGCGTGGTGTTGGAGGGATGATGACGAGGCTGTCTCATGAGCACCGTTCTTTCTTTGGCGGTGCTGTGTTGTAAGCTTGCTGATGGCTTGGACGGTGCCAGAAGTGTGTGTTGAGGAGGGTTGTTACAGTAGAGACAGGACGGTGCGGCAATGGAGTGGGGGTGATGAAGAGAGATGGCGGCTTGGAATCGGCCCTGCACAGCCGGGGCTGCCAGTCTTTCCCACTGAATTGTGTGGATTGTGGCAGAATGGCTGCGCGGCAGTGTGAAGCGTGAACGTTTTTGCCAGCTCGTGCAAGCGCATGCCTGGCGCCCGGGTAGCTCAGTCGGTAGAGCATCAGACTCTTAATCTGAGGGTCCACGGTTCAAGTCCCAGCTCGGGCGGGTCGCTTTTAAATTGCATTGCCACAGGACAACAGAGAAGGCGGTGCGAGCAAATCAGACTCAATGGCCCTCCCGTTCTGGCGGTGGGGAAGCAAGTGCAGGCCCGTTTTGCCTGCCGCAACGCCTGGCTTCTGTTTGAATTGATCTCTTTCAGGTCCTCCAAATGTGCGAAATCAGAAATTAGCATAGAATCCCTCGACTGAGGAAACAGGCGACCGACTCTCCCAAGAGCATCCCCCAGGCACCCAAACCCATACCGCATGACTATGTATTTACCCCGAACAAATGCACCGAACCTACACATCCCTGAAAACAATGGGCAATTTAGCATGGCCAGAACACCTGACCTGCACACTTTTGGAGTGTGGGAGGAAAGCGGATCCGTCGGACGAAATCCACGCAGACACGGGCTGAATGTGCAAACTCCACACAGGTAGTCGCCCGAGATTCGAATCGACGTGGGTCCGTGGCGCTGGGAGGAAGCAGTGAAATCCTGATTATAATTGCACATGCTGAAGCTTCGATTTATGGAGAGCTCTCAAATCGATGGTCTGCTTTTCTTCAAAATCGACTCAGACACATCAAACGGAACCTTCATGCGCATCTTCCTTGTTTTGGAGCAATGGCGATGTGGCAGTGCGTGTGGGAGTGTCGGTGTCTGCGGCTTGTGGTGGGGTGGATTGTGTCGAGCAGAGAGTGGATGCTGGGGGTGGGGACTGTGCGTGGTGTTGGAGGGATGATGACGAGGCTGTCTCATGAGCACCGTTCTTTCTTTGGCGGTGCTGTGTTGTAAGCTTGCTGATGGCTTGGACGGTGCCAGAAGTGTGTGTTGAGGAGGGTTGTTACAGTAGAGACAGGACGGTGCGGCAATGGAGTGGGGGTGATGAAGAGAGATGGCGGCTTGGAATCGGCCCTGCACAGCCGGGGCTGCCAGTCTTTCCCACTGAATTGTGTGGATTGTGGCAGAATGGCTGCGCGGCAGTGTGAAGCGTGGACGTTTTTGCCAGCTCGTGCAAGCGCACGCCTGGCGCCCGGGTAGCTCAGTCGGTAGAGCATCAGACTCTTAATCTGAGGGTCCAGGGTTCAAGTCCCTGCTCGGGCGGATCGCTTTTAAATTGCACTGCCACAGGACAACAAAGAAGGCGGTGCGAGCAAATCAGACTCAATGGCCCTCCCGTTCTGGCGGTGGGGAAGCAAGTGCAGGCCCGTTTTGCCTGCCGCAACGCCTGGCTTCTGTTTGAATTGATCTCTTTCAGGTCCTCCAAATGTGCGAAATCAGAAATTAGCATAGAATCCCTCGACTGAGGAAACAGGCGACCGACCTCTCCCAAGAGCATCCCCCAGGCACCCAAACCCATACCGCATGACTATGTATTTACCCCGAACAAATGCACCGAACCTACACATCCCTGAAAACAATGGGCAATTTAGCATGGCCAGAACACCTGACCTGCACACTTTTGGAGTGTGGGAGGAAAGCGGATCCGTCGGACGAAATCCACGCAGACACGGGCTGAATGTGCAAACTCCACACAGGTAGTCGCCCGAGATTCGAATCGACGTGGGTCCGTGGCGCTGGGAGGAAGCAGTGAAATCCTGATTATAATTGCACATGCTGAAGCTTCGATTTATGGAGAGCTCTCAAATCGATGGTCTGCTTTTCTTCAAAATCGACTCAGACACATCAAACGGAACCTTCATGCGCATCTTCCTTGTTTTGGAGCAATGGCGATGTGGCAGTGCGTGTGGGAGTGTCGGAGTCTGCGGCTTGTGGTGGGGTGGATTGTGTCGAGCAGAGAGTGGATGCTGGGGGTGGGGACTGTGCGTGGTGTTGGAGGGATGATGACGAGGCTGTCTCATGAGCACCGTTCTTTCTTTGGCGGTGCTGTGTTGTAAGCTTGCTGATGGCTTGGACGGTGCCAGAAGTGTGTGTTGAGGAGGGTTGTTACAGTAGAGACAGGACGGTGCGGCAATGGAGTGGGGGTGATGAAGAGAGATGGCGGCTTGGAATCGGCCCTGCACAGCCGGGGCTGCCAGTCTTTCCCACTGAATTGTGTGGATTGTGGCAGAATGGCTGCGCGGCAGTGTGAAGCGTGAACGTTTTTGCCAGCTCGTGCAAGCGCATGCCTGGCGCCCGGGTAGCTCAGTCGGTAGAGCATCAGACTCTTAATCTGAGGGTCCAGGGTTCAAGTCCCAGCTCGGGCGGGTCGCTTTTAAATTGCATTGCCACAGGACAACAGAGAAGGCGGTGCGAGCAAATCAGACTCAATGGCCCTCCCGTTCTGGCGGTGGGGAAGCAAGTGCAGGCCCGTTTTGCCTGCCGCAACGCCTGGCTTCTGTTTGAATTGATCTCTTTCAGGTCCTCCAAATGTGCGAAATCAGAAATTAGCATAGAATCCCTCGACTGAGGAAACAGGCGACCGACCTCTCCCAAGAGCATCCCCCAGGCACCCAAACCCATACCGCATGACTATGTATTTACCCCGAACAAATGCACCGAACCTACACATCCCTGAAAACAATGGGCAATTTAGCATGGCCAGAACACCTGACCTGCACACTTTTGGAGTGTGGGAGGAAAGCGGATCCGTCGGACGAAATCCACGCAGACACGGGCTGAATGTGCAAACTCCACACAGGTAGTCGCCCGAGATTCGAATCGACGTGGGTCCGTGGCGCTGGGAGGAAGCAGTGAAATCCTGATTATAATTGCACATGCTGAAGCTTCGATTTATGGAGAGCTCTCAAATCGATGGTCTGCTTTTCTTCAAAATCGACTCAGACACATCAAACGGAACCTTCATGCGCATCTTCCTTGTTTTGGAGCAATGGCGATGTGGCAGTGCGTGTGGGAGTGTCGGTGTCTGCGGCTTGTGGTGGGGTGGATTGTGTCGAGCAGAGAGTGGATGCTGCGGGTGGGGACTGTGCGTGGTGTTGGAGGGATGATGACGAGGCTGTCTCATGAGCACCGTTCTTTCTTTGGCGGTGCTGTGTTGTAAGCTTGCTGATGGCTTGGACGGTGCCAGAAGTGTGTGTTGAGGAGGGTTGTTACAGTAGAGACAGGACGGTGCGGCAATGGAGTGGGGGTGATGAAGAGAGATGGCGGCTTGGAATCGGCCCTGCACAGCCGGGGCTGCCAGTCTTTCCCACTGAATTGTGTGGATTGTGGCAGAATGGCTGCGCGGCAGTGTGAAGCGTAAACGTTTTTGCCAGCTCGTGCAAGCGCACGCCTGGCGCCCGGGTAGCTCAGTCGGTAGAGCATCAGACTCTTAATCTGAGGGTCCAGGGTTCAAGTCCCAGCTCGGGCGGGTCGCTTTTAAATTGCATTGCCACAGGACAACAGAGAAGGCGGTGCGAGCAAATCAGACTCAATGGCCCTCCCGTTCTGGCGGTGGGGAAGCAAGTGCAGGCCCGTTTTGCCTGCCGCAACGCCTGGCTTCTGTTTGAATTGATCTCTTTCAGGTCCTCCAAATGTGCGAAATCAGAAATTAGCATAGAATCCCTCGACTGAGGAAACAGGCGACCGACCTCTCCCAAGAGCATCCCCCAGGCACCCAAACCCATACCGCATGACTATGTATTTACCCCGAACAAATGCACCGAACCTACACATCCCTGAAAACAATGGGCAATTTAGCATGGCCAGAACACCTGACCTGCACACTTTTGGAGTGTGGGAGGAAAGCGGATCCGTCGGACGAAATCCACGCAGACACGGGCTGAATGTGCAAACTCCACACAGGTAGTCGCCCGAGATTCGAATCGACGTGGGTCCGTGGCGCTGGGAGGAAGCAGTGAAATCCTGATTATAATTGCACATGCTGAAGCTTCGATTTATGGAGAGCTCTCAAATCGATGGTCTGCTTTTCTTCAAAATCGACTCAGACACATCAAACGGAACCTTCATGCGCATCTTCCTTGTTTTGGAGCTGATGGTGATGTGGCAGTGCGTGTGGGAGTGTCGGTGTCTGCGGCTTGTGGTGGGGTGGATTGTGTCGAGCAGAGAGTGGATGCTGGGGGTGGGGACTGTGCGTGGTGTTGGAGGGATGATGACGAGGCTGTCTCATGAGCACCGTTCTTTCTTTGGCGGTGCTGTGTTGTAAGCTTGCTGATGGCTTGGACGGTGCCAGAAGTGTGTGTTGAGGAGGGTTGTTACAGTAGAGACAGGACGGTGCGGCAATGGAGTGGGGGTGATGAAGAGAGATGGCGGCTTGGAATCGGCCCTGCACAGCCGGGGCTGCCAGTCTTTCCCACTGAATTGTGTGGATTGTGGCAGAATGGCTGCGCGGCAGTGTGAAGCGTAAACGTTTTTGCCAGCTCGTGCAAGCGCACGCCTGGCGCCCGGGTAGCTCAGTCGGTAGAGCATCAGACTCTTAATCTGAGGGTCCAGGGTTCAAGTCCCTGCTCGGGCGGGTTGCTTTTAAATTGCATTGCCACAGGACAACAGAGAAGGCGGTGCGAGCAAATCAGACTCAATGGCCCTCCCGTTCTGGCGGTGGGGAAGCAAGTGCAGGCCCGTTTTGCCTGCCGCAACGCCTGGCTTCTGTTTGAATTGATCTCTTTCAGGTCCTCCAAATGTGCGAAATCAGAAATTAGCATAGAATCCCTCGACTGAGGAAACAGGCGACCGACCTCTCCCAAGAGCATCCCCCAGGCACCCAAACCCATACCGCATGACTATGTATTTACCCCGAACAAATGCACCGAACCTACACATCCCTGAAAACAATGGGCAATTTAGCATGGCCAGAACACCTGACCTGCACACTTTTGGAGTGTGGGAGGAAAGCGGATCCGTCGGACGAAATCCACGCAGACACGGGCTGAATGTGCAAACTCCACACAGGTAGTCGCCCGAGATTCGAATCGACGTGGGTCCGTGGCGCTGGGAGGAAGCAGTGAAATCCTGATTATAATTGCACATGCTGAAGCTTCGATTTATGGAGAGCTCTCAAATCGATGGTCTGCTTTTCTTCAAAATCGACTCAGACACATCAAACGGAACCTTCATGCGCATCTTCCTTGTTTTGGAGCAATGGCGATGTGGCAGTGCGTGTGGGAGTGTCGGTGTCTGCGGCTTGTGGTGGGGTGGATTGTGTCGAGCAGAGAGTGGATGCTGCGGGTGGGGACTGTGCGTGGTGTTGGAGGGATGATGACGAGGCTGTCTCATGAGCACCGTTCTTTCTTTGGCGGTGCTGTGTTGTAAGCTTGCTGATGGCTTGGACGGTGCCAGAAGTGTGTGTTGAGGAGGGTTGTTACAGTAGAGACAGGACGGTGCGGCAATGGAGTGGGGGTGATGAAGAGAGATGGCGGCTTGGAATCGGCCCTGCACAGCCGGGGCTGCCAGTCTTTCCCACTGAATTGTGTGGATTGTGGCAGAATGGCTGCGCGACAGTGTGAAGCGTGGACGTTTTTGCCAGCTCGTGCAAGCGCACGCCTGGCGCCCGGGTAGCTCAGTCGGTAGAGCATCAGACTCTTAATCTGAGGGTCCAGGGTTCAAGTCCCTGCTCGGGCGGATCGCTTTTAAATTGCACTGCCACAGGACAACAAAGAAGGCGGTGCGAGCAAATCAGACTCAATGGCCCTCCCGTTCTGGCGGTGGGGAAGCAAGTGCAGGCCCGTTTTGCCTGCCGCAACGCCTGGCTTCTGTTTGAATTGATCTCTTTCAGGTCCTCCAAATGTGCGAAATCAGAAATTAGCATAGAATCCCTCGACTGAGGAAACAGGCGACCGACCTCTCCCAAGAGCATCCCCCAGGCACCCAAACCCATACCGCATGACTATGTATTTACCCCGAACAAATGCACCGAACCTACACATCCCTGAAAACAATGGGCAATTTAGCATGGCCAGAACACCTGACCTGCACACTTTTGGAGTGTGAGAGGAAAGCGGATCCGTCGGACGAAATCCACGCAGACACGGGCTGAATGTGCAAACTCCACACAGGTAGTCGCCCGAGATTCGAATCGACGTGGGTCCGTGGCGCTGGGAGGAAGCAGTGAAATCCTGATTATAATTGCACATGCTGAAGCTTCGATTTATGGAGAGCTCTCAAATCGATGGTCTGCTTTTCTTCAAAATCGACTCAGACACATCAAACGGAACCTTCATGCGCATCTTCCTTGTTTTGGAGCTGATGGTGATGTGGCAGTGCGTGTGGGAGTGTCGGTGTCTGCGGCTTGTGGTGGGGTGGATTGTGTCGAGCAGAGAGTGGATGCTGGGGGTGGGGACTGTGCGTGGTGTTGGAGGGATGATGACGAGGCTGTCTCATGAGCACCGTTCTTTCTTTGGCGGTGCTGTGTTGTAAGCTTGCTGATGGCTTGGACGGTGCCAGAAGTGTGTGTTGAGGAGGGTTGTTACAGTAGAGACAGGACGGTGCGGCAATGGAGTGGGGGTGATGAAGAGAGATGGCGGCTTGGAATCGGCCCTGCACAGCCGGGGCTGCCAGTCTTTCCCACTGAATTGTGTGGATTGTGGCAGAATGGCTGTGCGGCAGTGTGAAGCGTAAACGTTTTTGCCAGCTCGTGCAAGCGCACGCCTGGCGCCCGGGTAGCTCAGTCGGTAGAGCATCAGACTCTTAATCTGAGGGTCCAGGGTTCAAGTCCCTGCTCGGGCGGGTCGCTTTTAAATTGCATTGCCACAGGACAACAGAGAAGGCGGTGCGAGCAAATCAGACTCAATGGCCCTCCCGTTCTGGCGGTGGGGAAGCAAGTGCAGGCCCGTTTTGCCTGCCGCAACGCCTGGCTTCTGTTTGAATTGATCTCTTTCAGGTCCTCCAAATGTGCGAAATCAGAAATTAGCATAGAATCCCTCGACTGAGGAAACAGGCGACCGACCTCTCCCAAGAGCATCCCCCAGGCACCCAAACCCATACCGCATGACTATGTATTTACCCCGAACAAATGCACCGAACCTACACATCCCTGAAAACAATGGGCAATTTAGCATGGCCAGAACACCTGACCTGCACACTTTTGGAGTGTGGGAGGAAAGCGGATCCGTCGGACGAAATCCACGCAGACACGGGCTGAATGTGCAAACTCCACACAGGTAGTCGCCCGAGATTCGAATCGACGTGGGTCCGTGGCGCTGGGAGGAAGCAGTGAAATCCTGATTATAATTGCACATGCTGAAGCTTCGATTTATGGAGAGCTCTCAAATCGATGGTCTGCTTTTCTTCAAAATCGACTCAGACACATCAAACGGAACCTTCATGCGCATCTTCCTTGTTTTGGAGCAATGGCGATGTGGCAGTGCGTGTGGGAGTGTCGGTGTCTGCGGCTTGTGGTGGGGTGGATTGTGTCGAGCAGAGAGTGGATGCTGGGGGTGGGGACTGTGCGTGGTGTTGGAGGGATGATGACGAGGCTGTCTCATGAGCACCGTTCTTTCTTTGGCGGTGCTGTGTTGTAAGCTTGCTGATGGCTTGGACGGTGCCAGAAGTGTGTGTTGAGGAGGGTTGTTACAGTAGAGACAGGACGGTGCGGCAATGGAGTGGGGGTGATGAAGAGAGATGGCGGCTTGGAATCGGCCCTGCACAGCCGGGGCTGCCAGTCTTTCCCACTGAATTGTGTGGATTGTGGCAGAATGGCTGCGCGGCAGTGTGAAGCGTAAACGTTTTTGCCAGCTCGTGCAAGCGCATGCCTGGCGCCCGGGTAGCTCAGTCGGTAGAGCATCAGACTCTTAATCTGAGGGTCCAGGGTTCAAGTCCCAGCTCGGGCGGGTCGCTTTTAAATTGCATTGCCACAGGACAACAGAGAAGGCGGTGCGAGCAAATCAGACTCAATGGCCCTCCCGTTCTGGCGGTGGGGAAGCAAGTGCAGGCCCGTTTTGCCTGCCGCAACGCCTGGCTTCTGTTTGAATTGATCTCTTTCAGGTCCTCCAAATGTGCGAAATCAGAAATTAGCATAGAATCCCTCGACTGAGGAAACAGGCGACCGACCTCTCCCAAGAGCATCCCCCAGGCACCCAAACCCATACCGCATGACTATGTATTTACCCCGAACAAATGCACCGAACCTACACATCCCTGAAAACAATGGGCAATTTAGCATGGCCAGAACACCTGACCTGCACACTTTTGGAGTGTGGGAGGAAAGCGGATCCGTCGGACGAAATCCACGCAGACACGGGCTGAATGTGCAAACTCCACACAGGTAGTCGCCCGAGATTCGAATCGACGTGGGTCCGTGGCGCTGGGAGGAAGCAGTGAAATCCTGATTATAATTGCACATGCTGAAGCTTCGATTTATGGAGAGCTCTCAAATCGATGGTCTGCTTTTCTTCAAAATCGACTCAGACACATCAAACGGAACCTTCATGCGCATCTTCCTTGTTTTGGAGCTGATGGTGATGTGGCAGTGCGTGTGGGAGTGTCGGTGTCTGCGGCTTGTGGTGGGGTGGATTGTGTCGAGCAGAGAGTGGATGCTGGGGGTGGGGACTGTGCGTGGTGTTGGAGGGATGATGACGAGGCTGTCTCATGAGCACCGTTCTTTCTTTGGCGGTGCTGTGTTGTAAGCTTGCTGATGGCTTGGACGGTGCCAGAAGTGTGTGTTGAGGAGGGTTGTTACAGTAGAGACAGGACGGTGCGGCAATGGAGTGGGGGTGATGAAGAGAGATGGCGGCTTGGAATCGGCCCTGCACAGCCGGGGCTGCCAGTCTTTCCCACTGAATTGTGTGGATTGTGGCAGAATGGCTGCGCGGCAGTGTGAAGCGTAAACGTTTTTGCCAGCTCGTGCAAGCGCACGCCTGGCGCCCGGGTAGCTCAGTCGGTAGAGCATCAGACTCTTAATCTGAGGGTCCAGGGTTCAAGTCCCTGCTCGGGCGGGTCGCTTTTAAATTGCATTGCCACAGGACAACAGAGAAGGCGGTGCGAGCAAATCAGACTCAATGGCCCTCCCGTTCTGGCGGTGGGGAAGCAAGTGCAGGCCCGTTTTGCCTGCCGCAACGCCTGGCTTCTGTTTGAATTGATCTCTTTCAGGTCCTCCAAATGTGCGAAATCAGAAATTAGCATAGAATCCCTCGACTGAGGAAACAGGCGACCGACCTCTCCCAAGAGCATCCCCCAGGCACCCAAACCCATACCGCATGACTATGTATTTACCCCGAACAAATGCACCGAACCTACACATCCCTGAAAACAATGGGCAATTTAGCATGGCCAGAACACCTGACCTGCACACTTTTGGAGTGTGGGAGGAAAGCGGATCCGTCGGACGAAATCCACGCAGACACGGGCTGAATGTGCAAACTCCACACAGGTAGTCGCCCGAGATTCGAATCGACGTGGGTCCGTGGCGCTGGGAGGAAGCAGTGAAATCCTGATTATAATTGCACATGCTGAAGCTTCGATTTATGGAGAGCTCTCAAATCGATGGTCTGCTTTTCTTCAAAATCGACTCAGACACATCAAACGGAACCTTCATGCGCATCTTCCTTGTTTTGGAGCAATGGCGATGTGGCAGTGCGTGTGGGAGTGTCGGTGTCTGCGGCTTGTGGTGGGGTGGATTGTGTCGAGCAGAGAGTGGATGCTGCGGGTGGGGACTGTGCGTGGTGTTGGAGGGATGATGACGAGGCTGTCTCATGAGCACCGTTCTTTCTTTGGCGGTGCTGTGTTGTAAGCTTGCTGATGGCTTGGACGGTGCCAGAAGTGTGTGTTGAGGAGGGTTGTTACAGTAGAGACAGGACGGTGCGGCAATGGAGTGGGGGTGATGAAGAGAGATGGCGGCTTGGAATCGGCCCTGCACAGCCGGGGCTGCCAGTCTTTCCCACTGAATTGTGTGGATTGTGGCAGAATGGCTGCGCGGCAGTGTGAAGCGTGGACGTTTTTGCCAGCTCGTGCAAGCGCACGCCTGGCGCCCGGGTAGCTCAGTCGGTAGAGCATCAGACTCTTAATCTGAGGGTCCAGGGTTCAAGTCCCTGCTCGGGCGGATCGCTTTTAAATTGCACTGCCACAGGACAACAAAGAAGGCGGTGCGAGCAAATCAGACTCAATGGCCCTCCCGTTCTGGCGGTGGGGAAGCAAGTGCAGGCCCGTTTTGCCTGCCGCAACGCCTGGCTTCTGTTTGAATTGATCTCTTTCAGGTCCTCCAAATGTGCGAAATCAGAAATTAGCATAGAATCCCTCGACTGAGGAAACAGGCGACCGACCTCTCCCAAGAGCATCCCCCAGGCACCCAAACCCATACCGCATGACTATGTATTTACCCCGAACAAATGCACCGAACCTACACATCCCTGAAAACAATGGGCAATTTAGCATGGCCAGAACACCTGACCTGCACACTTTTGGAGTGTGGGAGGAAAGCGGATCCGTCGGACGAAATCCACGCAGACACGGGCTGAATGTGCAAACTCCACACAGGTAGTCGCCCGAGATTCGAATCGACGTGGGTCCGTGGCGCTGGGAGGAAGCAGTGAAATCCTGATTATAATTGCACATGCTGAAGCTTCGATTTATGGAGAGCTCTCAAATCGATGGTCTGCTTTTCTTCAAAATCGACTCAGACACATCAAACGGAACCTTCATGCGCATCTTCCTTGTTTTGGAGCTGATGGTGATGTGGCAGTGCGTGTGGGAGTGTCGGTGTCTGCGGCTTGTGGTGGGGTGGATTGTGTCGAGCAGAGAGTGGATGCTGGGGGTGGGGACTGTGCGTGGTGTTGGAGGGATGATGACGAGGCTGTCTCATGAGCACCGTTCTTTCTTTGGCGGTGCTGTGTTGTAAGCTTGCTGATGGCTTGGACGGTGCCAGAAGTGTGTGTTGAGGAGGGTTGTTACAGTAGAGACAGGACGGTGCGGCAATGGAGTGGGGGTGATGAAGAGAGATGGCGGCTTGGAATCGGCCCTGCACAGCCGGGGCTGCCAGTCTTTCCCACTGAATTGTGTGGATTGTGGCAGAATGGCTGCGCGGCAGTGTGAAGCGTGGACGTTTTTGCCAGCTCGTGCAAGCGCACGCCTGGCGCCCGGGTAGCTCAGTCGGTAGAGCATCAGACTCTTAATCTGAGGGTCCAGGGTTCAAGTCCCTGCTCGGGCGGGTCGCTTTTAAATTGCATTGCCACAGGACAACAGAGAAGGCGGTGCGAGCAAATCAGACTCAATGGCCCTCCCGTTCTGGCGGTGGGGAAGCAAGTGCAGGCCCGTTTTGCCTGCCGCAACGCCTGGCTTCTGTTTGAATTGATCTCTTTCAGGTCCTCCAAATGTGCGAAATCAGAAATTAGCACAGAATCCCTCGACTGAGGAAACAGGCGACCGACCTCTCCCAAGAGCATCCCCCAGGCACCCAAACCCATACCGCATGACTATGTATTTACCCCGAACAAATGCACCGAACCTACACATCCCTGAAAACAATGGGCAATTTAGCATGGCCAGAACACCTGACCTGCACACTTTTGGAGTGTGGGAGGAAAGCGGATCCGTCGGACGAAATCCACGCAGACACGGGCTGAATGTGCAAACTCCACACAGGTAGTCGCCCGAGATTCGAATCGACGTGGGTCCGTGGCGCTGGGAGGAAGCAGTGAAATCCTGATTATAATTGCACATGCTGAAGCTTCGATTTATGGAGAGCTCTCAAATCGATGGTCTGCTTTTCTTCAAAATCGACTCAGACACATCAAACGGAACCTTCATGCGCATCTTCCTTGTTTTGGAGCAATGGCGATGTGGCAGTGCGTGTGGGAGTGTCGGAGTCTGCGGCTTGTGGTGGGGTGGATTGTGTCGAGCAGAGAGTGGATGCTGGGGGTGGGGACTGTGCGTGGTGTTGGAGGGATGATGACGAGGCTGTCTCATGAGCACCGTTCTTTCTTTGGCGGTGCTGTGTTGTAAGCTTGCTGATGGCTTGGACGGTGCCAGAAGTGTGTGTTGAGGAGGGTTGTTACAGTAGAGACAGGACGGTGCGGCAATGGAGTGGGGGTGATGAAGAGAGATGGCGGCTTGGAATCGGCCCTGCACAGCCGGGGCTGCCAGTCTTTCCCACTGAATTGTGTGGATTGTGGCAGAATGGCTGCGCGGCAGTGTGAAGCGTGAACGTTTTTGCCAGCTCGTGCAAGCGCATGCCTGGCGCCCGGGTAGCTCAGTCGGTAGAGCATCAGACTCTTAATCTGAGGGTCCAGGGTTCAAGCCCCAGCTCGGGCGGGTCGCTTTTAAATTGCATTGCCACAGGACAACAGAGAAGGCGGTGCGAGCAAATCAGACTCAATGGCCCTCCCGTTCTGGCGGTGGGGAAGCAAGTGCAGGCCCGTTTTGCCTGCCGCAACGCCTGGCTTCTGTTTGAATTGATCTCTTTCAGGTCCTCCAAATGTGCGAAATCAGAAATTAGCATAGAATCCCTCGACTGAGGAAACAGGCGACCGACCTCTCCCAAGAGCATCCCCCAGGCACCCAAACCCATACCGCATGACTATGTATTTACCCCGAACAAATGCACCGAACCTACACATCCCTGAAAACAATGGGCAATTTAGCATGGCCAGAACACCTGACCTGCACACTTTTGGAGTGTGGGAGGAAAGCGGATCCGTCGGACGAAATCCACGCAGACACGGGCTGAATGTGCAAACTCCACACAGGTAGTCGCCCGAGATTCGAATCGACGTGGGTCCGTGGCGCTGGGAGGAAGCAGTGAAATCCTGATTATAATTGCACATGCTGAAGCTTCGATTTATGGAGAGCTCTCAAATCGATGGTCTGCTTTTCTTCAAAATCGACTCAGACACATCAAACGGAACCTTCATGCGCATCTTCCTTGTTTTGGAGCAATGGCGATGTGGCAGTGCGTGTGGGAGTGTCGGTGTCTGCGGCTTGTGGTGGGGTGGATTGTGTCGAGCAGAGAGTGGATGCTGCGGGTGGGGACTGTGCGTGGTGTTGGAGGGATGATGACGAGGCTGTCTCATGAGCACCGTTCTTTCTTTGGCGGTGCTGTGTTGTAAGCTTGCTGATGGCTTGGACGGTGCCAGAAGTGTGTGTTGAGGAGGGTTGTTACAGTAGAGACAGGACGGTGCGGCAATGGAGTGGGGGTGATGAAGAGAGATGGCGGCTTGGAATCGGCCCTGCACAGCCGGGGCTGCCAGTCTTTCCCACTGAATTGTGTGGATTGTGGCAGAATGGCTGCGGGGCAGTGTGAAGCGTGAACGTTTTTGCCAGCTCGTGCAAGCGCACGCCTGGCGCCCGGGTAGCTCAGTCGGTAGAGCATCAGACTCTTAATCTGAGGGTCCAGGGTTCAAGTCCCTGCTCGGGCGGGTCGCTTTTAAATTGCACTGCCACAGGACAACAGAGACGGCGGTGCGAGCAAATCAGACTCAATGGCCCTCCCGTTCTGGCGGTGGGGAAGCAAGTGCAGGCCCGTTTTGCCTGCCGCAACGCCTGGCTTCTGTTTGAATTGATCTCTTTCAGGTCCTCCAAATGTGCGAAATCAGAAATTAGCATAGAATCCCTCGACTGAGGAAACAGGCGACCGACCTCTCCCAAGAGCATCCCCCAGGCACCCAAACCCATACCGCATGACTATGTATTTACCCCGAACAAATGCACCGAACCTACACATCCCTGAAAACAATGGGCAATTTAGCATGGCCAGAACACCTGACCTGCACACTTTTGGAGTGTGGGAGGAAAGCGGATCCGTCGGACGAAATCCACGCAGACACGGGCTGAATGTGCAAACTCCACACAGGTAGTCGCCCGAGATTCGAATCGACGTGGGTCCGTGGCGCTGGGAGGAAGCAGTGAAATCCTGATTATAATTGCACATGCTGAAGCTTCGATTTATGGAGAGCTCTCAAATCGATGGTCTGCTTTTCTTCAAAATCGACTCAGACACATCAAACGGAACCTTCATGCGCATCTTCCTTGTTTTGGAGCAATGGCGATGTGGCAGTGCGTGTGGGAGTGTCGGAGTCTGCGGCTTGTGGTGGGGTGGATTGTGTCGAGCAGAGAGTGGATGCTGGGGGTGGGGACTGTGCGTGGTGTTGGAGGGATGATGACGAGGCTGTCTCATGAGCACCGTTCTTTCTTTGGCGGTGCTGTGTTGTAAGCTTGCTGATGGCTTGGACGGTGCCAGAAGTGTGTGTTGAGGAGGGTTGTTACAGTAGAGACAGGACGGTGCGGCAATGGAGTGGGGGTGATGAAGAGAGATGGCGGCTTGGAATCGGCCCTGCACAGCCGGGGCTGCCAGTCTTTCCCACTGAATTGTGTGGATTGTGGCAGAATGGCTGCGCGGCAGTGTGAAGCGTGAACGTTTTTGCCAGCTCGTGCAAGCGCACGCCTGGCGCCCGGGTAGCTCAGTCGGTAGAGCATCAGACTCTTAATCTGAGGGTCCAGGGTTCAAGTCCCTGCTCGGGCGGGTCGCTTTTAAATTGCATTGCCACAGGACAACAGAGAAGGCGGTGCGAGCAAATCAGACTCAATGGCCCTCCCGTTCTGGCGGTGGGGAAGCAAGTGCAGGCCCGTTTTGCCTGCCGCAACGCCTGGCTTCTGTTTGAATTGATCTCTTTCAGGTCCTCCAAATGTGCGAAATCAGAAATTAGCATAGAATCCCTCGACTGAGGAAACAGGCGACCGACCTCTCCCAAGAGCATCCCCCAGGCACCCAAACCCATACCGCATGACTATGTATTTACCCCGAACAAATGCACCGAACCTACACATCCCTGAAAACAATGGGCAATTTAGCATGGCCAGAACACCTGACCTGCACACTTTTGGAGTGTGGGAGGAAAGCGGATCCGTCGGACGAAATCCACGCAGACACGGGCTGAATGTGCAAACTCCACACAGGTAGTCGCCCGAGATTCGAATCGACGTGGGTCCGTGGCGCTGGGAGGAAGCAGTGAAATCCTGATTATAATTGCACATGCTGAAGCTTCGATTTATGGAGAGCTCTCAAATCGATGGTCTGCTTTTCTTCAAAATCGACTCAGACACATCAAACGGAACCTTCATGCGCATCTTCCTTGTTTTGGAGCAATGGCGATGTGGCAGTGCGTGTGGGAGTGTCGGTGTCTGCGGCTTGTGGTGGGGTGGATTGTGTCGAGCAGAGAGTGGATGCTGGGGGTGGGGACTGTGCGTGGTGTTGGAGGGATGATGACGAGGCTGTCTCATGAGCACCGTTCTTTCTTTGGCGGTGCTGTGTTGTAAGCTTGCTGATGGCTTGGACGGTGCCAGAAGTGTGTGTTGAGGAGGGTTGTTACAGTAGAGACAGGACGGTGCGGCAATGGAGTGGGGGTGATGAAGAGAGATGGCGGCTTGGAATCGGCCCTGCACAGCCGGGGCTGCCAGTCTTTCCCACTGAATTGTGTGGATTGTGGCAGAATGGCTGCGCGGCAGTGTGAAGCGTGGACGTTTTTGCCAGCTCGTGCAAGCGCACGCCTGGCGCCCGGGTAGCTCAGTCGGTAGAGCATCAGACTCTTAATCTGAGGGTCCAGGGTTCAAGTCCCTGCTCGGGCGGATCGCTTTTAAATTGCACTGCCACAGGACAACAAAGAAGGCGGTGCGAGCAAATCAGACTCAATGGCCCTCCCGTTCTGGCGGTGGGGAAGCAAGTGCAGGCCCGTTTTGCCTGCCGCAACGCCTGGCTTCTGTTTGAATTGATCTCTTTCAGGTCCTCCAAATGTGCGAAATCAGAAATTAGCATAGAATCCCTCGACTGAGGAAACAGGCGACCGACCTCTCCCAAGAGCATCCCCCAGGCACCCAAACCCATACCGCATGACTATGTATTTACCCCGAACAAATGCACCGAACCTACACATCCCTGAAAACAATGGGCAATTTAGCATGGCCAGAACACCTGACCTGCACACTTTTGGAGTGTGGGAGGAAAGCGGATCCGTCGGACGAAATCCACGCAGACACGGGCTGAATGTGCAAACTCCACACAGGTAGTCGCCCGAGATTCGAATCGACGTGGGTCCGTGGCGCTGGGAGGAAGCAGTGAAATCCTGATTATAATTGCACATGCTGAAGCTTCGATTTATGGAGAGCTCTCAAATCGATGGTCTGCTTTTCTTCAAAATCGACTCAGACACATCAAACGGAACCTTCATGCGCATCTTCCTTGTTTTGGAGCAATGGCGATGTGGCAGTGCGTGTGGGAGTGTCGGAGTCTGCGGCTTGTGGTGGGGTGGATTGTGTCGAGCAGAGAGTGGATGCTGGGGGTGGGGACTGTGCGTGGTGTTGGAGGGATGATGACGAGGCTGTCTCATGAGCACCGTTCTTTCTTTGGCGGTGCTGTGTTGTAAGCTTGCTGATGGCTTGGACGGTGCCAGAAGTGTGTGTTGAGGAGGGTTGTTACAGTAGAGACAGGACGGTGCGGCAATGGAGTGGGGGTGATGAAGAGAGATGGCGGCTTGGAATCGGCCCTGCACAGCCGGGGCTGCCAGTCTTTCCCACTGAATTGTGTGGATTGTGGCAGAATGGCTGCGCGGCAGTGTGAAGCGTGAACGTTTTTGCCAGCTCGTGCAAGCGCACGCCTGGCGCCCGGGTAGCTCAGTCGGTAGAGCATCAGACTCTTAATCTGAGGGTCCAGGGTTCAAGTCCCTGCTCGGGCGGGTCGCTTTTAAATTGCATTGCCACAGGACAACAGAGAAGGCGGTGCGAGCAAATCAGACTCAATGGCCCTCCCGTTCTGGCGGTGGGGAAGCAAGTGCAGGCCCGTTTTGCCTGCCGCAACGCCTGGCTTCTGTTTGAATTGATCTCTTTCAGGTCCTCCAAATGTGCGAAATCAGAAATTAGCATAGAATCCCTCGACTGAGGAAACAGGCGACCGACCTCTCCCAAGAGCATCCCCCAGGCACCCAAACCCATACCGCATGACTATGTATTTACCCCGAACAAATGCACCGAACCTACACATCCCTGAAAACAATGTGCAATTTAGCATGGCCAGAACACCTGACCTGCACACTTTTGGAGTGTGGGAGGAAAGCGGATCCGTCGGACGAAATCCACGCAGACACGGGCTGAATGTGCAAACTCCACACAGGTAGTCGCCCGAGATTCGAATCGACGTGGGTCCGTGGCGCTGGGAGGAAGCAGTGAAATCCTGATTATAATTGCACATGCTGAAGCTTCGATTTATGGAGAGCTCTCAAATCGATGGTCTGCTTTTCTTCAAAATCGACTCAGACACATCAAACGGAACCTTCATGCGCATCTTCCTTGTTTTGGAGCAATGGCGATGTGGCAGTGCGTGTGGGAGTGTCGGTGTCTGCGGCTTGTGGTGGGGTGGATTGTGTCGAGCAGAGAGTGGATGCTGGGGGTGGGGACTGTGCGTGGTGTTGGAGGGATGATGACGAGGCTGTCTCATGAGCACCGTTCTTTCTTTGGCGGTGCTGTGTTGTAAGCTTGCTGATGGCTTGGACGGTGCCAGAAGTGTGTGTTGAGGAGGGTTGTTACAGTAGAGACAGGACGGTGCGGCAATGGAGTGGGGGTGATGAAGAGAGATGGCGGCTTGGAATCGGCCCTGCACAGCCGGGGCTGCCAGTCTTTCCCACTGAATTGTGTGGATTGTGGCAGAATGGCTGCGCGGCAGTGTGAAGCGTAAACGTTTTTGCCAGCTCGTGCAAGCGCACGCCTGGCGCCCGGGTAGCTCAGTCGGTAGAGCATCAGACTCTTAATCTGAGGGTCCAGGGTTCAAGTCCCTGCTCGGGCGGGTCGCTTTTAAATTGCATTGCCACAGGACAACAGAGAAGGCGGTGCGAGCAAATCAGACTCAATGGCCCTCCCGTTCTGGCGGTGGGGAAGCAAGTGCAGGCCCGTTTTGCCTGCCGCAACGCCTGGCTTCTGTTTGAATTGATCTCTTTCAGGTCCTCCAAATGTGCGAAATCAGAAATTAGCATAGAATCCCTCGACTGAGGAAACAGGCGACCGACCTCTCCCAAGAGCATCCCCCAGGCACCCAAACCCATACCGCATGACTATGTATTTACCCCGAACAAATGCACCGAACCTACACATCCCTGAAAACAATGGGCAATTTAGCATGGCCAGAACACCTGACCTGCACACTTTTGGAGTGTGGGAGGAAAGCGGATCCGTCGGACGAAATCCACGCAGACACGGGCTGAATGTGCAAACTCCACACAGGTAGTCGCCCGAGATTCGAATCGACGTGGGTCCGTGGCGCTGGGAGGAAGCAGTGAAATCCTGATTATAATTGCACATGCTGAAGCTTCGATTTATGGAGAGCTCTCAAATCGATGGTCTGCTTTTCTTCAAAATCGACTCAGACACATCAAACGGAACCTTCATGCGCATCTTCCTTGTTTTGGAGCTGATGGTGATGTGGCAGTGCGTGTGGGAGTGTCGGTGTCTGCGGCTTGTGGTGGGGTGGATTGTGTCGAGCAGAGAGTGGATGCTGGGGGTGGGGACTGTGCGTGGTGTTGGAGGGATGATGACGAGGCTGTCTCATGAGCACCGTTCTTTCTTTGGCGGTGCTGTGTTGTAAGCTTGCTGATGGCTTGGACGGTGCCAGAAGTGTGTGTTGAGGAGGGTTGTTACAGTAGAGACAGGACGGTGCGGCAATGGAGTGGGGGTGATGAAGAGAGATGGCGGCTTGGAATCGGCCCTGCACAGCCGGGGCTGCCAGTCTTTCCCACTGAATTGTGTGGATTGTGGCAGAATGGCTGCGCGGCAGTGTGAAGCGTAAACGTTTTTGCCAGCTCGTGCAAGCGCACGCCTGGCGCCCGGGTAGCTCAGTCGGTAGAGCATCAGACTCTTAATCTGAGGGTCCAGGGTTCAAGTCCCTGCTCGGGCGGGTTGCTTTTAAATTGCATTGCCACAGGACAACAGAGAAGGCGGTGCGAGCAAATCAGACTCAATGGCCCTCCCGTTCTGGCGGTGGGGAAGCAAGTGCAGGCCCGTTTTGCCTGCCGCAACGCCTGGCTTCTGTTTGAATTGATCTCTTTCAGGTCCTCCAAATGTGCGAAATCAGAAATTAGCATAGAATCCCTCGACTGAGGAAACAGGCGACCGACCTCTCCCAAGAGCATCCCCCAGGCACCCAAACCCATACCGCATGACTATGTATTTACCCCGAACAAATGCACCGAACCTACACATCCCTGAAAACAATGGGCAATTTAGCATGGCCAGAACACCTGACCTGCACACTTTTGGAGTGTGGGAGGAAAGCGGATCCGTCGGACGAAATCCACGCAGACACGGGCTGAATGTGCAAACTCCACACAGGTAGTCGCCCGAGATTCGAATCGACGTGGGTCCGTGGCGCTGGGAGGAAGCAGTGAAATCCTGATTATAATTGCACATGCTGAAGCTTCGATTTATGGAGAGCTCTCAAATCGATGGTCTGCTTTTCTTCAAAATCGACTCAGACACATCAAACGGAACCTTCATGCGCATCTTCCTTGTTTTGGAGCAATGGCGATGTGGCAGTGCGTGTGGGAGTGTCGGTGTCTGCGGCTTGTGGTGGGGTGGATTGTGTCGAGCAGAGAGTGGATGCTGCGGGTGGGGACTGTGCGTGGTGTTGGAGGGATGATGACGAGGCTGTCTCATGAGCACCGTTCTTTCTTTGGCGGTGCTGTGTTGTAAGCTTGCTGATGGCTTGGACGGTGCCAGAAGTGTGTGTTGAGGAGGGTTGTTACAGTAGAGACAGGACGGTGCGGCAATGGAGTGGGGGTGATGAAGAGAGATGGCGGCTTGGAATCGGCCCTGCACAGCCGGGGCTGCCAGTCTTTCCCACTGAATTGTGTGGATTGTGGCAGAATGGCTGCGCGGCAGTGTGAAGCGTGGACGTTTTTGCCAGCTCGTGCAAGCGCACGCCTGGCGCCCGGGTAGCTCAGTCGGTAGAGCATCAGACTCTTAATCTGAGGGTCCAGGGTTCAAGTCCCTGCTCGGGCGGATCGCTTTTAAATTGCACTGCCACAGGACAACAAAGAAGGCGGTGCGAGCAAATCAGACTCAATGGCCCTCCCGTTCTGGCGGTGGGGAAGCAAGTGCAGGCCCGTTTTGCCTGCCGCAACGCCTGGCTTCTGTTTGAATTGATCTCTTTCAGGTCCTCCAAATGTGCGAAATCAGAAATTAGCATAGAATCCCTCGACTGAGGAAACAGGCGACCGACCTCTCCCAAGAGCATCCCCCAGGCACCCAAACCCATACCGCATGACTATGTATTTACCCCGAACAAATGCACCGAACCTACACATCCCTGAAAACAATGGGCAATTTAGCATGGCCAGAACACCTGACCTGCACACTTTTGGAGTGTGGGAGGAAAGCGGATCCGTCGGACGAAATCCACGCAGACACGGGCTGAATGTGCAAACTCCACACAGGTAGTCGCCCGAGATTCGAATCGACGTGGGTCCGTGGCGCTGGGAGGAAGCAGTGAAATCCTGATTATAATTGCACATGCTGAAGCTTCGATTTATGGAGAGCTCTCAAATCGATGGTCTGCTTTTCTTCAAAATCGACTCAGACACATCAAACGGAACCTTCATGCGCATCTTCCTTGTTTTGGAGCAATGGTGATGTGGCAGTGCGTGTGGGAGTGTCGGTGTCTGCGGCTTGTGGTGGGGTGGATTGTGTCGAGCAGAGAGTGGATGCTGGGGGTGGGGACTGTGCGTGGTGTTGGAGGGATGATGACGAGGCTGTCTCATGAGCACCGTTCTTTCTTTGGCGGTGCTGTGTTGTAAGCTTGCTGATGGCTTGGACGGTGCCAGAAGTGTGTGTTGAGGAGGGTTGTTACAGTAGAGACAGGACGGTGCGGCAATGGAGTGGGGGTGATGAAGAGAGATGGCGGCTTGGAATCGGCCCTGCACAGCCGGGGCTGCCAGTCTTTCCCACTGAATTGTGTGGATTGTGGCAGAATGGCTGTGCGGCAGTGTGAAGCGTAAACGTTTTTGCCAGCTCGTGCAAGCGCACGCCTGGCGCCCGGGTAGCTCAGTCGGTAGAGCATCAGACTCTTAATCTGAGGGTCCAGGGTTCAAGTCCCTGCTCGGGCGGGTCGCTTTTAAATTGCATTGCCACAGGACAACAGAGAAGGCGGTGCGAGCAAATCAGACTCAATGGCCCTCCCGTTCTGGCGGTGGGGAAGCAAGTGCAGGCCCGTTTTGCCTGCCGCAACGCCTGGCTTCTGTTTGAATTGATCTCTTTCAGGTCCTCCAAATGTGCGAAATCAGAAATTAGCATAGAATCCCTCGACTGAGGAAACAGGCGACCGACCTCTCCCAAGAGCATCCCCCAGGCACCCAAACCCATACCGCATGACTATGTATTTACCCCGAACAAATGCACCGAACCTACACATCCCTGAAAACAATGGGCAATTTAGCATGGCCAGAACACCTGACCTGCACACTTTTGGAGTGTGGGAGGAAAGCGGATCCGTCGGACGAAATCCACGCAGACACGGGCTGAATGTGCAAACTCCACACAGGTAGTCGCCCGAGATTCGAATCGACGTGGGTCCGTGGCGCTGGGAGGAAGCAGTGAAATCCTGATTATAATTGCACATGCTGAAGCTTCGATTTATGGAGAGCTCTCAAATCGATGGTCTGCTTTTCTTCAAAATCGACTCAGACACATCAAACGGAACCTTCATGCGCATCTTCCTTGTTTTGGAGCAATGGCGATGTGGCAGTGCGTGTGGGAGTGTCGGTGTCTGCGGCTTGTGGTGGGGTGGATTGTGTCGAGCAGAGAGTGGATGCTGGGGGTGGGGACTGTGCGTGGTGTTGGAGGGATGATGACGAGGCTGTCTCATGAGCACCGTTCTTTCTTTGGCGGTGCTGTGTTGTAAGCTTGCTGATGGCTTGGACGGTGCCAGAAGTGTGTGTTGAGGAGGGTTGTTACAGTAGAGACAGGACGGTGCGGCAATGGAGTGGGGGTGATGAAGAGAGATGGCGGCTTGGAATCGGCCCTGCACAGCCGGGGCTGCCAGTCTTTCCCACTGAATTGTGTGGATTGTGGCAGAATGGCTGCGCGGCAGTGTGAAGCGTGAACGTTTTTGCCAGCTCGTGCAAGCGCACGCCTGGCGCCCGGGTAGCTCAGTCGGTAGAGCATCAGACTCTTAATCTGAGGGTCCAGGGTTCCAGTCCCTGCTCGGGCGGGTCGCTTTTAAATTGCATTGCCACAGGACAACAGAGAAGGCGGTGCGAGCAAATCAGACTCAATGGCCCTCCCGTTCTGGCGGTGGGGAAGCAAGTGCAGGCCCGTTTTGCCTGCCGCAACGCCTGGCTTCTGTTTGAATTGATCTCTTTCAGGTCCTCCAAATGTGCGAAATCAGAAATTAGCATAGAATCCCTCGACTGAGGAAACAGGCGACCGACCTCTCCCAAGAGCATCCCCCAGGCACCCAAACCCATACCGCATGACTATGTATTTACCCCGAACAAATGCACCGAACCTACACATCCCTGAAAACAATGGGCAATTTAGCATGGCCAGAACACCTGACCTGCACACTTTTGGAGTGTGGGAGGAAAGCGGATCCGTCGGACGAAATCCACGCAGACACGGGCTGAATGTGCAAACTCCACACAGGTAGTCGCCCGAGATTCGAATCGACGTGGGTCCGTGGCGCTGGGAGGAAGCAGTGAAATCCTGATTATAATTGCACATGCTGAAGCTTCGATTTATGGAGAGCTCTCAAATCGATGGTCTGCTTTTCTTCAAAATCGACTCAGACACATCAAACGGAACCTTCATGCGCATCTTCCTTGTTTTGGAGCAATGGTGATGTGGCAGTGCGTGTGGGAGTGTCGGTGTCTGCGGCTTGTGGTGGGGTGGATTGTGTCGAGCAGAGAGTGGATGCTGGGGGTGGGGACTGTGCGTGGTGTTGGAGGGATGATGACGAGGCTGTCTCATGAGCACCGTTCTTTCTTTGGCGGTGCTGTGTTGTAAGCTTGCTGATGGCTTGGACGGTGCCAGAAGTGTGTGTTGAGGAGGGTTGTTACAGTAGAGACAGGACGGTGCGGCAATGGAGTGGGGGTGATGAAGAGAGATGGCGGCTTGGAATCGGCCCTGCACAGCCGGGGCTGCCAGTCTTTCCCACTGAATTGTGTGGATTGTGGCAGAATGGCTGCGCGGCAGTGTGAAGCGTGAACGTTTTTGCCAGCTCGTGCAAGCGCACGCCTGGCGCCCGGGTAGCTCAGTCGGTAGAGCATCAGACTCTTAATCTGAGGGTCCAGGGTTCAAGTCCCTGCTCGGGCGGGTCGCTTTTAAATTGCATTGCCACAGGACAACAGAGAAGGCGGTGCGAGCAAATCAGACTCAATGGCCCTCCCGTTCTGGCGGTGGGGAAGCAAGTGCAGGCCCGTTTTGCCTGCCGCAACGCCTGGCTTCTGTTTGAATTGATCTCTTTCAGGTCCTCCAAATGTGCGAAATCAGAAATTAGCATAGAATCCCTCGACTGAGGAAACAGGCGACCGACCTCTCCCAAGAGCATCCCCCAGGCACCCAAACCCATACCGCATGACTATGTATTTACCCCGAACAAATGCACCGAACCTACACATCCCTGAAAACAATGGGCAATTTAGCATGGCCAGAACACCTGACCTGCACACTTTTGGAGTGTGGGAGGAAAGCGGATCCGTCGGACGAAATCCACGCAGACACGGGCTGAATGTGCAAACTCCACACAGGTAGTCGCCCGAGATTCGAATCGACGTGGGTCCGTGGCGCTGGGAGGAAGCAGTGAAATCCTGATTATAATTGCACATGCTGAAGCTTCGATTTATGGAGAGCTCTCAAATCGATGGTCTGCTTTTCTTCAAAATCGACTCAGACACATCAAACGGAACCTTCATGCGCATCTTCCTTGTTTTGGAGCAATGGCGATGTGGCAGTGCGTGTGGGAGTGTCGGTGTCTGCGGCTTGTGGTGGGGTGGATTGTGTCGAGCAGAGAGTGGATGCTGCGGGTGGGGACTGTGCGTGGTGTTGGAGGGATGATGACGAGGCTGTCTCATGAGCACCGTTCTTTCTTTGGCGGTGCTGTGTTGTAAGCTTGCTGATGGCTTGGACGGTGCCAGAAGTGTGTGTTGAGGAGGGTTGTTACAGTAGAGACAGGACGGTGCGGCAATGGAGTGGGGGTGATGAAGAGAGATGGCGGCTTGGAATCGGCCCTGCACAGCCGGGGCTGCCAGTCTTTCCCACTGAATTGTGTGGATTGTGGCAGAATGGCTGCGCGGCAGTGTGAAGCGTGGACGTTTTTGCCAGCTCGTGCAAGCGCACGCCTGGCGCCCGGGTAGCTCAGTCGGTAGAGCATCAGACTCTTAATCTGAGGGTCCAGGGTTCAAGTCCCTGCTCGGGCGGATCGCTTTTAAATTGCACTGCCACAGGACAACAGAGAAGGCGGTGCGAGCAAATCAGACTCAATGGCCCTCCCGTTCTGGCGGTGGGGAAGCAAGTGCAGGCCCGTTTTGCCTGCCGCAACGCCTGGCTTCTGTTTGAATTGATCTCTTTCAGGTCCTCCAAATGTGCGAAATCAGAAATTAGCATAGAATCCCTCGACTGAGGAAACAGGCGACCGACCTCTCCCAAGAGCATCCCCCAGGCACCCAAACCCATACCGCATGACTATGTATTTACCCCGAACAAATGCACCGAACCTACACATCCCTGAAAACAATGGGCAATTTAGCATGGCCAGAACACCTGACCTGCACACTTTTGGAGTGTGGGAGGAAAGCGGATCCGTCGGACGAAATCCACGCAGACACGGGCTGAATGTGCAAACTCCACACAGGTAGTCGCCCGAGATTCGAATCGACGTGGGTCCGTGGCGCTGGGAGGAAGCAGTGAAATCCTGATTATAATTGCACATGCTGAAGCTTCGATTTATGGAGAGCTCTCAAATCGATGGTCTGCTTTTCTTCAAAATCGACTCAGACACATCAAACGGAACCTTCATGCGCATCTTCCTTGTTTTGGAGCAATGGTGATGTGGCAGTGCGTGTGGGAGTGTCGGTGTCTGCGGCTTGTGGTGGGGTGGATTGTGTCGAGCAGAGAGTGGATGCTGGGGGTGGGGACTGTGCGTGGTGTTGGAGGGATGATGACGAGGCTGTCTCATGAGCACCGTTCTTTCTTTGGCGGTGCTGTGTTGTAAGCTTGCTGATGGCTTGGACGGTGCCAGAAGTGTGTGTTGAGGAGGGTTGTTACAGTAGAGACAGGACGGTGCGGCAATGGAGTGGGGGTGATGAAGAGAGATGGCGGCTTGGAATCGGCCCTGCACAGCCGGGGCTGCCAGTCTTTCCCACTGAATTGTGTGGATTGTGGCAGAATGGCTGTGCGGCAGTGTGAAGCGTAAACGTTTTTGCCAGCTCGTGCAAGCGCACGCCTGGCGCCCGGGTAGCTCAGTCGGTAGAGCATCAGACTCTTAATCTGAGGGTCCAGGGTTCAAGTCCCTGCTCGGGCGGGTCGCTTTTAAATTGCATTGCCACAGGACAACAGAGAAGGCGGTGCGAGCAAATCAGACTCAATGGCCCTCCCGTTCTGGCGGTGGGGAAGCAAGTGCAGGCCCGTTTTGCCTGCCGCAACGCCTGGCTTCTGTTTGAATTGATCTCTTTCAGGTCCTCCAAATGTGCGAAATCAGAAATTAGCACAGAATCCCTCGACTGAGGAAACAGGCGACCGACCTCTCCCAAGAGCATCCCCCAGGCACCCAAACCCATACCGCATGACTATGTATTTACCCCGAACAAATGCACCGAACCTACACATCCCTGAAAACAATGGGCAATTTAGCATGGCCAGAACACCTGACCTGCACACTTTTGGAGTGTGGGAGGAAAGCGGATCCGTCGGACGAAATCCACGCAGACACGGGCTGAATGTGCAAACTCCACACAGGTAGTCGCCCGAGATTCGAATCGACGTGGGTCCGTGGCGCTGGGAGGAAGCAGTGAAATCCTGATTATAATTGCACATGCTGAAGCTTCGATTTATGGAGAGCTCTCAAATCGATGGTCTGCTTTTCTTCAAAATCGACTCAGACACATCAAACGGAACCTTCATGCGCATCTTCCTTGTTTTGGAGCAATGGCGATGTGGCAGTGCGTGTGGGAGTGTCGGAGTCTGCGGCTTGTGGTGGGGTGGATTGTGTCGAGCAGAGAGTGGATGCTGGGGGTGGGGACTGTGCGTGGTGTTGGAGGGATGATGACGAGGCTGTCTCATGAGCACCGTTCTTTCTTTGGCGGTGCTGTGTTGTAAGCTTGCTGATGGCTTGGACGGTGCCAGAAGTGTGTGTTGAGGAGGGTTGTTACAGTAGAGACAGGACGGTGCGGCAATGGAGTGGGGGTGATGAAGAGAGATGGCGGCTTGGAATCGGCCCTGCACAGCCGGGGCTGCCAGTCTTTCCCACTGAATTGTGTGGATTGTGGCAGAATGGCTGCGCGGCAGTGTGAAGCGTGAACGTTTTTGCCAGCTCGTGCAAGCGCACGCCTGGCGCCCGGGTAGCTCAGTCGGTAGAGCATCAGACTCTTAATCTGAGGGTCCAGGGTTCAAGCCCCAGCTCGGGCGGGTCGCTTTTAAATTGCATTGCCACAGGACAACAGAGAAGGCGGTGCGAGCAAATCAGACTCAATGGCCCTCCCGTTCTGGCGGTGGGGAAGCAAGTGCAGGCCCGTTTTGCCTGCCGCAACGCCTGGCTTCTGTTTGAATTGATCTCTTTCAGGTCCTCCAAATGTGCGAAATCAGAAATTAGCATAGAATCCCTCGACTGAGGAAACAGGCGACCGACCTCTCCCAAGAGCATCCCCCAGGCACCCAAACCCATACCGCATGACTATGTATTTACCCCGAACAAATGCACCGAACCTACACATCCCTGAAAACAATGGGCAATTTAGCATGGCCAGAACACCTGACCTGCACACTTTTGGAGTGTGGGAGGAAAGCGGATCCGTCGGACGAAATCCACGCAGACACGGGCTGAATGTGCAAACTCCACACAGGTAGTCGCCCGAGATTCGAATCGACGTGGGTCCGTGGCGCTGGGAGGAAGCAGTGAAATCCTGATTATAATTGCACATGCTGAAGCTTCGATTTATGGAGAGCTCTCAAATCGATGGTCTGCTTTTCTTCAAAATCGACTCAGACACATCAAACGGAACCTTCATGCGCATCTTCCTTGTTTTGGAGCAATGGCGATGTGGCAGTGCGTGTGGGAGTGTCGGTGTCTGCGGCTTGTGGTGGGGTGGATTGTGTCGAGCAGAGAGTGGATGCTGGGGGTGGGGACTGTGCGTGGTGTTGGAGGGATGATGACGAGGCTGTCTCATGAGCACCGTTCTTTCTTTGGCGGTGCTGTGTTGTAAGCTTGCTGATGGCTTGGACGGTGCCAGAAGTGTGTGTTGAGGAGGGTTGTTACAGTAGAGACAGGACGGTGCGGCAATGGAGTGGGGGTGATGAAGAGAGATGGCGGCTTGGAATCGGCCCTGCACAGCCGGGGCTGCCAGTCTTTCCCACTGAATTGTGTGGATTGTGGCAGAATGGCTGCGGGGCAGTGTGAAGCGTGAACGTTTTTGCCAGCTCGTGCAAGCGCACGCCTGGCGCCCGGGTAGCTCAGTCGGTAGAGCATCAGACTCTTAATCTGAGGGTCCAGGGTTCAAGTCCCTGCTCGGGCGGGTCGCTTTTAAATTGCACTGCCACAGGACAACAGAGACGGCGGTGCGAGCAAATCAGACTCAATGGCCCTCCCGTTCTGGCGGTGGGGAAGCAAGTGCAGGCCCGTTTTGCCTGCCGCAACGCCTGGCTTCTGTTTGAATTGATCTCTTTCAGGTCCTCCAAATGTGCGAAATCAGAAATTAGCATAGAATCCCTCGACTGAGGAAACAGGCGACCGACCTCTCCCAAGAGCATCCCCCAGGCACCCAAACCCATACCGCATGACTATGTATTTACCCCGAACAAATGCACCGAACCTACACATCCCTGAAAACAATGGGCAATTTAGCATGGCCAGAACACCTGACCTGCACACTTTTGGAGTGTGGGAGGAAAGCGGATCCGTCGGACGAAATCCACGCAGACACGGGCTGAATGTGCAAACTCCACACAGGTAGTCGCCCGAGATTCGAATCGACGTGGGTCCGTGGCGCTGGGAGGAAGCAGTGAAATCCTGATTATAATTGCACATGCTGAAGCTTCGATTTATGGAGAGCTCTCAAATCGATGGTCTGCTTTTCTTCAAAATCGACTCAGACACATCAAACGGAACCTTCATGCGCATCTTCCTTGTTTTGGAGCAATGGCGATGTGGCAGTGCGTGTGGGAGTGTCGGTGTCTGCGGCTTGTGGTGGGGTGGATTGTGTCGAGCAGAGAGTGGATGCTGGGGGTGGGGACTGTGCGTGGTGTTGGAGGGATGATGACGAGGCTGTCTCATGAGCACCGTTCTTTCTTTGGCGGTGCTGTGTTGTAAGCTTGCTGATGGCTTGGACGGTGCCAGAAGTGTGTGTTGAGGAGGGTTGTTACAGTAGAGACAGGACGGTGCGGCAATGGAGTGGGGGTGATGAAGAGAGATGGCGGCTTGGAATCGGCCCTGCACAGCCGGGGCTGCCAGTCTTTCCCACTGAATTGTGTGGATTGTGGCAGAATGGCTGCGCGGCAGTGTGAAGCGTGGACGTTTTTGCCAGCTCGTGCAAGCGCACGCCTGGCGCCCGGGTAGCTCAGTCGGTAGAGCATCAGACTCTTAATCTGAGGGTCCAGGGTTCAAGTCCCTGCTCGGGCGGATCGCTTTTAAATTGCACTGCCACAGGACAACAGAGAAGGCGGTGCGAGCAAATCAGACTCAATGGCCCTCCCGTTCTGGCGGTGGGGAAGCAAGTGCAGGCCCGTTTTGCCTGCCGCAACGCCTGGCTTCTGTTTGAATTGATCTCTTTCAGGTCCTCCAAATGTGCGAAATCAGAAATTAGCATAGAATCCCTCGACTGAGGAAACAGGCGACCGACCTCTCCCAAGAGCATCCCCAGGCACCCAAACCCATACCGCATGACTATGTATTTACCCCGAACAAATGCACCGAACCTACACATCCCTGAAAACAATGGGCAATTTAGCATGGCCAGAACACCTGACCTGCACACTTTTGGAGTGTGGGAGGAAAGCGGATCCGTCGGACGAAATCCACGCAGACACGGGCTGAATGTGCAAACTCCACACAGGTAGTCGCCCGAGATTCGAATCGACGTGGGTCCGTGGCGCTGGGAGGAAGCAGTGAAATCCTGATTATAATTGCACATGCTGAAGCTTCGATTTATGGAGAGCTCTCAAATCGATGGTCTGCTTTTCTTCAAAATCGACTCAGACACATCAAACGGAACCTTCATGCGCATCTTCCTTGTTTTGGAGCAATGGTGATGTGGCAGTGCGTGTGGGAGTGTCGGTGTCTGCGGCTTGTGGTGGGGTGGATTGTGTCGAGCAGAGAGTGGATGCTGGGGGTGGGGACTGTGCGTGGTGTTGGAGGGATGATGACGAGGCTGTCTCATGAGCACCGTTCTTTCTTTGGCGGTGCTGTGTTGTAAGCTTGCTGATGGCTTGGACGGTGCCAGAAGTGTGTGTTGAGGAGGGTTGTTACAGTAGAGACAGGACGGTGCGGCAATGGAGTGGGGGTGATGAAGAGAGATGGCGGCTTGGAATCGGCCCTGCACAGCCGGGGCTGCCAGTCTTTCCCACTGAATTGTGTGGATTGTGGCAGAATGGCTGTGCGGCAGTGTGAAGCGTGAACGTTTTTGCCAGCTCGTGCAAGCGCACGCCTGGCGCCCGGGTAGCTCAGTCGGTAGAGCATCAGACTCTTAATCTGAGGGTCCAGGGTTCAAGTCCCTGCTCGGGCGGGTCGCTTTTAAATTGCACTGCCACAGGACAACAGAGAAGGCGGTGCGAGCAAATCAGACTCAATGGCCCTCCCGTTCTGGCGGTGGGGAAGCAAGTGCAGGCCCGTTTTGCCTGCCGCAACGCCTGGCTTCTGTTTGAATTGATCTCTTTCAGGTCCTCCAAATGTGCGAAATCAGAAATTAGCATAGAATCCCTCGACTGAGGAAACAGGCGACCGACCTCTCCCAAGAGCATCCCCCAGGCACCCAAACCCATACCGCATGACTATGTATTTACCCCGAACAAATGCACCGAACCTACACATCCCTGAAAACAATGGGCAATTTAGCATGGCCAGAACACCTGACCTGCACACTTTTGGAGTGTGGGAGGAAAGCGGATCCGTCGGACGAAATCCACGCAGACACGGGCTGAATGTGCAAACTCCACACAGGTAGTCGCCCGAGATTCGAATCGACGTGGGTCCGTGGCGCTGGGAGGAAGCAGTGAAATCCTGATTATAATTGCACATGCTGAAGCTTCGATTTATGGAGAGCTCTCAAATCGATGGTCTGCTTTTCTTCAAAATCGACTCAGACACATCAAACGGAACCTTCATGCGCATCTTCCTTGTTTTGGAGCAATGGCGATGTGGCAGTGCGTGTGGGAGTGTCGGAGTCTGCGGCTTGTGGTGGGGTGGATTGTGTCGAGCAGAGAGTGGATGCTGGGGGTGGGGACTGTGCGTGGTGTTGGAGGGATGATGACGAGGCTGTCTCATGAGCACCGTTCTTACTTTGGCGGTGCTGTGTTGTAAGCTTGCTGATGGCTTGGACGGTGCCAGAAGTGTGTGTTGAGGAGGGTTGTTACAGTAGAGACAGGACGGTGCGGCAATGGAGTGGGGGTGATGAAGAGAGATGGCGGCTTGGAATCGGCCCTGCACAGCCGGGGCTGCCAGTCTTTCCCACTGAATTGTGTGGATTGTGGCAGAATGGCTGCGCGGCAGTGTGAAGCGTGGACGTTTTTGCCAGCTCGTGCAAGCGCACGCCTGGCGCCCGGGTAGCTCAGTCGGTAGAGCATCAGACTCTTAATCTGAGGGTCCAGGGTTCAAGGCCCTGCTCGGGCGGGTCGCTTTTAAATTGCACTGCCACAGGACAACAGAGAAGGCGGTGCGAGCAAATCAGACTCAATGGCCCTCCCGTTCTGGCGGTGGGGAAGCAAGTGCAGGCCCGTTTTGCCTGCCGCAACGCCTGGCTTCTGTTTGAATTGATCTCTTTCAGGTCCTCCAAATGTGCGAAATCAGAAATTAGCACAGAATCCCTCGACTGAGGAAACAGGCGACCGACCTCTCCCAAGAGCATCCCCCAGGCACCCAAACCCATACCGCATGACTATGTATTTACCCCGAACAAATGCACCGAACCTACACATCCCTGAAAACAATGGGCAATTTAGCATGGCCAGAACACCTGACCTGCACACTTTTGGAGTGTGGGAGGAAAGCGGATCCGTCGGACGAAATCCACGCAGACACGGGCTGAATGTGCAAACTCCACACAGGTAGTCGCCCGAGATTCGAATCGACGTGGGTCCGTGGCGCTGGGAGGAAGCAGTGAAATCCTGATTATAATTGCACATGCTGAAGCTTCGATTTATGGAGAGCTCTCAAATCGATGGTCTGCTTTTCTTCAAAATCGACTCAGACACATCAAACGGAACCTTCATGCGCATCTTCCTTGTTTTGGAGCAATGGCGATGTGGCAGTGCGTGTGGGAGTGTCGGAGTCTGCGGCTTGTGGTGGGGTGGATTGTGTCGAGCAGAGAGTGGATGCTGGGGGTGGGGACTGTGCGTGGTGTTGGAGGGATGATGACGAGGCTGTCTCATGAGCACCGTTCTTTCTTTGGCGGTGCTGTGTTGTAAGCTTGCTGATGGCTTGGACGGTGCCAGAAGTGTGTGTTGAGGAGGGTTGTTACAGTAGAGACAGGACGGTGCGGCAATGGAGTGGGGGTGATGAAGAGAGATGGCGGCTTGGAATCGGCCCTGCACAGCCGGGGCTGCCAGTCTTTCCCACTGAATTGTGTGGATTGTGGCAGAATGGCTGCGCGGCAGTGTGAAGCGTGAACGTTTTTGCCAGCTCGTGCAAGCGCACGCCTGGCGCCCGGGTAGCTCAGTCGGTAGAGCATCAGACTCTTAATCTGAGGGTCCAGGGTTCAAGCCCCAGCTCGGGCGGGTCGCTTTTAAATTGCATTGCCACAGGACAACAGAGAAGGCGGTGCGAGCAAATCAGACTCAATGGCCCTCCCGTTCTGGCGGTGGGGAAGCAAGTGCAGGCCCGTTTTGCCTGCCGCAACGCCTGGCTTCTGTTTGAATTGATCTCTTTCAGGTCCTCCAAATGTGCGAAATCAGAAATTAGCATAGAATCCCTCGACTGAGGAAACAGGCGACCGACCTCTCCCAAGAGCATCCCCCAGGCACCCAAACCCATACCGCATGACTATGTATTTACCCCGAACAAATGCACCGAACCTACACATCCCTGAAAACAATGGGCAATTTAGCATGGCCAGAACACCTGACCTGCACACTTTTGGAGTGTGGGAGGAAAGCGGATCCGTCGGACGAAATCCACGCAGACACGGGCTGAATGTGCAAACTCCACACAGGTAGTCGCCCGAGATTCGAATCGACGTGGGTCCGTGGCGCTGGGAGGAAGCAGTGAAATCCTGATTATAATTGCACATGCTGAAGCTTCGATTTATGGAGAGCTCTCAAATCGATGGTCTGCTTTTCTTCAAAATCGACTCAGACACATCAAACGGAACCTTCATGCGCATCTTCCTTGTTTTGGAGCAATGGCGATGTGGCAGTGCGTGTGGGAGTGTCGGTGTCTGCGGCTTGTGGTGGGGTGGATTGTGTCGAGCAGAGAGTGGATGCTGGGGGTGGGGACTGTGCGTGGTGTTGGAGGGATGATGACGAGGCTGTCTCATGAGCACCGTTCTTTCTTTGGCGGTGCTGTGTTGTAAGCTTGCTGATGGCTTGGACGGTGCCAGAAGTGTGTGTTGAGGAGGGTTGTTACAGTAGAGACAGGACGGTGCGGCAATGGAGTGGGGGTGATGAAGAGAGATGGCGGCTTGGAATCGGCCCTGCACAGCCGGGGCTGCCAGTCTTTCCCACTGAATTGTGTGGATTGTGGCAGAATGGCTGCGGGGCAGTGTGAAGCGTGAACGTTTTTGCCAGCTCGTGCAAGCGCACGCCTGGCGCCCGGGTAGCTCAGTCGGTAGAGCATCAGACTCTTAATCTGAGGGTCCAGGGTTCAAGTCCCTGCTCGGGCGGGTCGCTTTTAAATTGCACTGCCACAGGACAACAGAGACGGCGGTGCGAGCAAATCAGACTCAATGGCCCTCCCGTTCTGGCGGTGGGGAAGCAAGTGCAGGCCCGTTTTGCCTGCCGCAACGCCTGGCTTCTGTTTGAATTGATCTCTTTCAGGTCCTCCAAATGTGCGAAATCAGAAATTAGCATAGAATCCCTCGACTGAGGAAACAGGCGACCGACCTCTCCCAAGAGCATCCCCCAGGCACCCAAACCCATACCGCATGACTATGTATTTACCCCGAACAAATGCACCGAACCTACACATCCCTGAAAACAATGGGCAATTTAGCATGGCCAGAACACCTGACCTGCACACTTTTGGAGTGTGGGAGGAAAGCGGATCCGTCGGACGAAATCCACGCAGACACGGGCTGAATGTGCAAACTCCACACAGGTAGTCGCCCGAGATTCGAATCGACGTGGGTCCGTGGCGCTGGGAGGAAGCAGTGAAATCCTGATTATAATTGCACATGCTGAAGCTTCGATTTATGGAGAGCTCTCAAATCGATGGTCTGCTTTTCTTCAAAATCGACTCAGACACATCAAACGGAACCTTCATGCGCATCTTCCTTGTTTTGGAGCAATGGCGATGTGGCAGTGCGTGTGGGAGTGTCGGTGTCTGCGGCTTGTGGTGGGGTGGATTGTGTCGAGCAGAGAGTGGATGCTGGGGGTGGGGACTGTGCGTGGTGTTGGAGGGATGATGACGAGGCTGTCTCATGAGCACCGTTCTTACTTTGGCGGTGCTGTGTTGTAAGCTTGCTGATGGCTTGGACGGTGCCAGAAGTGTGTGTTGAGGAGGGTTGTTACAGTAGAGACAGGACGGTGCGGCAATGGAGTGGGGGTGATGAAGAGAGATGGCGGCTTGGAATCGGCCCTGCACAGTCGGGGCTGCCAGTCTTTCCCACTGAATTGTGTGGATTGTGGCAGAATGGCTGCGCGGCAGTGTGAAGCGTGGACGTTTTTGCCAGCTCGTGCAAGCGCACGCCTGGCGCCCGGGTAGCTCAGTCGGTAGAGCATCAGACTCTTAATCTGAGGGTCCAGGGTTCAAGGCCCTGCTCGGGCGGGTCGCTTTTAAATTGCACTGCCACAGGACAACAGAGAAGGCGGTGCGAGCAAATCAGACTCAATGGCCCTCCCGTTCTGGCGGTGGGGAAGCAAGTGCAGGCCCGTTTTGCCTGCCGCAACGCCTGGCTTCTGTTTGAATTGATCTCTTTCAGGTCCTCCAAATGTGCGAAATCAGAAATTAGCACAGAATCCCTCGACTGAGGAAACAGGCGACCGACCTCTCCCAAGAGCATCCCCAAGGCGCCCAAACCCATACCGCATGACTATGTATTTACCCCGAACAAATGCACCGAACCTACACATCCCTGAAAACAATGGGCAATTTAGCATGGCCAGAACACCTGACCTGCACACTTTTGGAGTGTGGGAGGAAAGCGGATCCGTCGGACGAAATCCACGCAGACACGGGCTGAATGTGCAAACTCCACACAGGTAGTCGCCCGAGATTCGAATCGACGTGGGTCCGTGGCGCTGGGAGGAAGCAGTGAAATCCTGATTATAATTGCACATGCTGAAGCTTCGATTTATGGAGAGCTCTCAAATCGATGGTCTGCTTTTCTTCAAAATCGACTCAGACACATCAAACGGAACCTTCATGCGCATCTTCCTTGTTTTGGAGCAATGGCGATGTGGCAGTGCGTGTGGGAGTGTCGGAGTCTGCGGCTTGTGGTGGGGTGGATTGTGTCGAGCAGAGAGTGGATGCTGGGGGTGGAGACTGTGCGTGGTGTTGGAGGGATGATGACGAGGCTGTCTCATGAGCACCGTTCTTTCTTTGGCGGTGCTGTGTTGTAAGCTTGCTGATGGCTTGGACGGTGCCAGAAGTGTGTGTTGAGGAGGGTTGTTACAGTAGAGACAGGACGGTGCGGCAATGGAGTGGGGGTGATGAAGAGAGATGGCGGCTTGGAATCGGCCCTGCACAGCCGGGGCTGCCAGTCTTTCCCACTGAATTGTGTGGATTGTGGCAGAATGGCTGCGCGGCAGTGTGAAGCGTGGACGTTTTTGCCAGCTCGTGCAAGCGCACGCCTGGCGCCCGGGTAGCTCAGTCGGTAGAGCATCAGACTCTTAATCTGAGGGTCCAGGGTTCAAGTCCCTGCTCGGGCGGGTCGCTTTTAAATTGCACTGCCACAGGACAACAGAGAAGACGGTGCGAGCAAATCAGACTCAATGGCCCTCCCGTTCTGGCGGTGGGGAAGCAAGTGCAGGCCCGTTTTGCCTGCCGCAACGCCTGGCTTCTGTTTGAATTGATCTCTTTCAGGTCCTCCAAATGTGCGAAATCAGAAATTAGCACAGAATCCCTCGACTGAGGAAACAGGCGACCGACCTCTCCCAAGGCGCCCAAACCCATACCGCATGACTATGTATTTACCCCGAACAAATGCACCGAACCTACACATCCCTGAAAACAATGGGCAATTTAGCATGGCCAGAACACCTGACCTGCACACTTTTGGAGTGTGGGAGGAAAGCGGATCCGACGGACGAAATCCACGCAGACACGGGCTGAATGTGCAAACTCCACACAGGTAGTCGCCCGAGATTCGAATCGACGT
Organism: Hemiscyllium ocellatum; assembly: GCF_020745735.1. Classification (NCBI taxonomy): domain Eukaryota; kingdom Metazoa; phylum Chordata; class Chondrichthyes; order Orectolobiformes; family Hemiscylliidae; genus Hemiscyllium; species Hemiscyllium ocellatum. The sequence goes on from NC_083428.1 coordinate 42,706,640, forward strand.
GGGTCCGTGGCGCTGGGAGGAAGCAGTGAAATCCTGATTATAATTGCACATGCTGAAGCTTCGATTTATGGAGAGCTCTCAAATCGATGGTCTGCTTTTCTTCAAAATCGACTCAGACACATCAAACGGAACCTTCATGCGCATCTTCCTTGTTTTGGAGCAATGGCGATGTGGCAGTGCGTGTGGGAGTGTCGGTGTCTGCGGCTTGTGGTGGGGTGGATTGTGTCGAGCAGAGAGTGGATGCTGGGGTGGGGACTGTGCGTGGTGTTGGAGGGATGATGACGAGGCTGTCTCATGAGCACCGTTCTTTCTTTGGCGGTGCTGTGTTGTAAGCTTGCTGATGGCTTGGACGGTGCCAGAAGTGTGTGTTGAGGAGGGTTGTTACAGTAGAGACAGGACGGTGCGGCAATGGAGTGGGGGTGATGAAGAGAGATGGCGGCTTGGAATCGGCCCTGCACAGCCGGGGCTGCCAGTCTTTCCCACTGAATTGTGTGGATTGTGGCAGAATGGCTGCGCGGCAGTGTGAAGCGTGGACGTTTTTGCCAGCTCGTGCAAGCGCACGCCTGGCGCCCGGGTAGCTCAGTCGGTAGAGCATCAGACTCTTAATCTGAGGGTCCAGGGTTCAAGTCCCTGCTCGGGCGGGTCCCTTTTAAATTGCACTGCCACAGGACAACAGAGAAGGCGGTGCGAGCAAATCAGACTCAATGGCCCTCCCGTTCTGGCGGTGGGGAAGCAAGTGCAGGCCCGTTTTGCCTGCCGCAACGCCTGGCTTCTGTTTGAATTGATCTCTTTCAGGTCCTCCAAATGTGCGAAATCAGAAATTAGCATAGAATCCCTCGACTGAGGAAACAGGCGACCGACTCTCCCAAGAGCATCCCCCAGGCACCCAAACCCATACCGCATGACTATGTATTTACCCCGAACAAATGCACCGAACCTACACATCCCTGAAAACAATGGGCAATTTAGCATGGCCAGAACACCTGACCTGCACACTTTTGGAGTGTGGGAGGAAAGCGGATCCGTCGGACGAAATCCACGCAGACACGGGCTGAATGTGCAAACTCCACACAGGTAGTCGCCCGAGATTCGAATCGACGTGGGTCCGTGGCGCTGGGAGGAAGCAGTGAAATCCTGATTATAATTGCACATGCTGAAGCTTCGATTTATGGAGAGCTCTCAAATCGATGGTCTGCTTTTCTTCAAAATCGACTCAGACACATCAAACGGAACCTTCATGCGCATCTTCCTTGTTTTGGAGCAATGGCGATGTGGCAGTGCGTGTGGGAGTGTCGGAGTCTGCGGCTTGTGGTGGGGTGGATTGTGTCGAGCAGAGAGTGGATGCTGGGGGTGGGGACTGTGCGTGGTGTTGGAGGGATGATGACGAGGCTGTCTCATGAGCACCGTTCTTTCTTTGGCGGTGCTGTGTTGTAAGCTTGCTGATGGCTTGGACGGTGCCAGAAGTGTGTGTTGAGGAGGGTTGTTACAGTAGAGACAGGACGGTGCGGCAATGGAGTGGGGGTGATGAAGAGAGATGGCGGCTTGGAATCGGCCCTGCACAGCCGGGGCTGCCAGTCTTTCCCACTGAATTGTGTGGATTGTGGCAGAATGGCTGCGCGGCAGTGTGAAGCGTGGACGTTTTTGCCAGCTCGTGCAAGCGCACGCCTGGCGCCCGGGTAGCTCAGTCGGTAGAGCATCAGACTCTTAATCTGAGGGTCCAGGGTTCAAGTCCCTGCTCGGGCGGGTCGCTTTTAAATTGCATTGCCACAGGACAACAGAGAAGGCGGTGCGAGCAAATCAGACTCAATGGCCCTCCCGTTCTGGCGGTGGGGAAGCAAGTGCAGGCCCGTTTTGCCTGCCGCAACGCCTGGCTTCTGTTTGAATTGATCTCTTTCAGGTCCTCCAAATGTGCGAAATCAGAAATTAGCATAGAATCCCTCGACTGAGGAAACAGGCGACCGACCTCTCCCAAGAGCATCCCCCAGGCACCCAAACCCATACCGCATGACTATGTATTTACCCCGAACAAATGCACCGAACCTACACATCCCTGAAAACAATGGGCAATTTAGCATGGCCAGAACACCTGACCTGCACACTTTTGGAGTGTGGGAGGAAAGCGGATCCGTCGGACGAAATCCACGCAGACACGGGCTGAATGTGCAAACTCCACACAGGTAGTCGCCCGAGATTCGAATCGACGTGGGTCCGTGGCGCTGGGAGGAAGCAGTGAAATCCTGATTATAATTGCACATGCTGAAGCTTCGATTTATGGAGAGCTCTCAAATCGATGGTCTGCTTTTCTTCAAAATCGACTCAGACACATCAAACGGAACCTTCATGCGCATCTTCCTTGTTTTGGAGCAATGGCGATGTGGCAGTGCGTGTGGGAGTGTCGGTGTCTGCGGCTTGTGGTGGGGTGGATTGTGTCGAGCAGAGAGTGGATGCTGGGGGTGGGGACTGTGCGTGGTGTTGGAGGGATGATGACGAGGCTGTCTCATGAGCACCGTTCTTTCTTTGGCGGTGCTGTGTTGTAAGCTTGCTGATGGCTTGGACGGTGCCAGAAGTGTGTGTTGAGGAGGGTTGTTACAGTAGAGACAGGACGGTGCGGCAATGGAGTGGGGGTGATGAAGAGAGATGGCGGCTTGGAATCGGCCCTGCACAGCCGGGGCTGCCAGTCTTTCCCACTGAATTGTGTGGATTGTGGCAGAATGGCTGCGCGGCAGTGTGAAGCGTGGACGTTTTTGCCAGCTCGTGCAAGCGCACGCCTGGCGCCCGGGTAGCTCAGTCGGTAGAGCATCAGACTCTTAATCTGAGGGTCCAGGGTTCAAGTCCCTGCTCGGGCGGGTCGCTTTTAAATTGCATTGCCACAGGACAACAGAGAAGGCGGTGCGAGCAAATCAGACTCAATGGCCCTCCCGTTCTGGCGGTGGGGAAGCAAGTGCAGGCCCGTTTTGCCTGCCGCAACGCCTGGCTTCTGTTTGAATTGATCTCTTTCAGGTCCTCCAAATGTGCGAAATCAGAAATTAGCATAGAATCCCTCGACTGAGGAAACAGGCGACCGACCTCTCCCAAGAGCATCCCCCAGGCACCCAAACCCATACCGCATGACTATGTATTTACCCCGAACAAATGCACCGAACCTACACATCCCTGAAAACAATGGGCAATTTAGCATGGCCAGAACACCTGACCTGCACACTTTTGGAGTGTGGGAGGAAAGCGGATCCGTCGGACGAAATCCACGCAGACACGGGCTGAATGTGCAAACTCCACACAGGTAGTCGCCCGAGATTCGAATCGACGTGGGTCCGTGGCGCTGGGAGGAAGCAGTGAAATCCTGATTATAATTGCACATGCTGAAGCTTCGATTTATGGAGAGCTCTCAAATCGATGGTCTGCTTTTCTTCAAAATCGACTCAGACACATCAAACGGAACCTTCATGCGCATCTTCCTTGTTTTGGAGCAATGGCGATGTGGCAGTGCGTGTGGGAGTGTCGGAGTCTGCGGCTTGTGGTGGGGTGGATTGTGTCGAGCAGAGAGTGGATGCTGGGGGTGGGGACTGTGCGTGGTGTTGGAGGGATGATGACGAGGCTGTCTCATGAGCACCGTTCTTTCTTTGGCGGTGCTGTGTTGTAAGCTTGCTGATGGCTTGGACGGTGCCAGAAGTGTGTGTTGAGGAGGGTTGTTACAGTAGAGACAGGACGGTGCGGCAATGGAGTGGGGGTGATGAAGAGAGATGGCGGCTTGGAATCGGCCCTGCACAGCCGGGGCTGCCAGTCTTTCCCACTGAATTGTGTGGATTGTGGCAGAATGACTGCGCGGCAGTGTGAAGCGTGGACGTTTTTGCCAGCTCGTGCAAGCGCGCGCCTGGCGCCCGGGTAGCTCAGTCGGTAGAGCATCAGACTCTTAATCTGAGGGTCCAGGGTTCAAGTCCCTGCTCGGGCGGGTCGCTTTTAAATTGCACTGCCACAGGACAACAGAGAAGGCGGTGCGAGCAAATCAGACTCAATGGCGCTCCCGTTCTGGCGGTGGGGAAGCAAGTGCAGGCCCGTTTTGCCTGCCGCAACGCCTGGCTTCTGTTTGAATTGATCTCTTTCAGGTCCTCCAAATGTGCGAAATCAGAAATTAGCATAGAATCCCTCGACTGAGGAAACAGGCGACCGACTCTCCCAAGAGCATCCCCCAGGCACCCAAACCCATACCGCATGACTATGTATTTACCCCGAACAAATGCACCGAACCTACACATCCCTGAAAACAATGGGCAATTTAGCATGGCCAGAACACCTGACCTGCACACTTTTGGAGTGTGGGAGGAAAGCGGATCCGTCGGACGAAATCCACGCAGACACGGGCTGAATGTGCAAACTCCACACAGGTAGTCGCCCGAGATTCGAATCGACGTGGGTCCGTGGCGCTGGGAGGAAGCAGTGAAATCCTGATTATAATTGCACATGCTGAAGCTTCGATTTATGGAGAGCTCTCAAATCGATGGTCTGCTTTTCTTCAAAATCGACTCAGACACATCAAACGGAACCTTCATGCGCATCTTCCTTGTTTTGGAGCAATGGTGATGTGGCAGTGCGTGTGGGAGTGTCGGAGTCTGCGGCTTGTGGTGGGGTGGATTGTGTCGAGCAGAGAGTGGATGCTGGGGGTGGGGACTGTGCGTGGTGTTGGAGGGATGATGACGAGGCTGTCTCATGAGCACCGTTCTTTCTTTGGCGGTGCTGTGTTGTAAGCTTGCTGATGGCTTGGACGGTGCCAGAAGTGTGTGTTGAGGAGGGTTGTTACAGTAGAGACAGGACGGTGCGGCAATGGAGTGGGGGTGATGAAGAGAGATGGCGGCTTGGAATCGGCCCTGCACAGCCGGGGCTGCCAGTCTTTCCCACTGAATTGTGTGGATTGTGGCAGAATGGCTGCGCGGCAGTGTGAAGCGTGGACGTTTTTGCCAGCTCGTGCAAGCGCACGCCTGGCGCCCGGGTAGCTCAGTCGGTAGAGCATCAGACTCTTAATCTGAGGGTCCAGGGTTCAAGTCCCTGCTCGGGCGGGTCGCTTTTAAATTGCACTGCCACAGGACAACAGAGAAGGCGGTGCGAGCAAATCAGACTCAATGGCCCTCCCGTTCTGGCGGTGGGGAAGCAAGTGCAGGCCCGTTTTGCCTGCCGCAACGCCTGGCTTCTGTTTGAATTGATCTCTTTCAGGTCCTCCAAATGTGCGAAATCAGAAATTAGCATAGAATCCCTCGACTGAGGAAACAGGCGACCGACCTCTCCCAAGAGCATCCCCCAGGCACCCAAACCCATACCGCATGACTATGTATTTACCCCGAACAAATGCACCGAACCTACACATCCCTGAAAACAATGGGCAATTTAGCATGGCCAGAACACCTGACCTGCACACTTTTGGAGTGTGGGAGGAAAGCGGATCCGTCGGACGAAATCCACGCAGACACGGGCTGAATGTGCAAACTCCACACAGGTAGTCGTCCGAGATTCGAATCGACGTGGGTCCGTGGCGCTGGGAGGAAGCAGTGAAATCCTGATTATAATTGCACATGCTGAAGCTTCGATTTATGGAGAGCTCTCAAATCGATGGTCTGCTTTTCTTCAAAATCGACTCAGACACATCAAACGGAACCTTCATGCGCATCTTCCTTGTTTTGGAGCAATGGCGATGTGGCAGTGCGTGTGGGAGTGTCGGTGTCTGCGGCTTGTGGTGGGGTGGATTGTGTCGAGCAGAGAGTGGATGCTGGGGGTGGGGACTGTGCGTGGTGTTGGAGGGATGATGACGAGGCTGTCTCATGAGCACCGTTCTTTCTTTGGCGGTGCTGTGTTGTAAGCTTGCTGATGGCTTGGACGGTGCCAGAAGTGTGTGTTGAGGAGGGTTGTTACAGTAGAGACAGGACGGTGCGGCAATGGAGTGGGGGTGATGAAGAGAGATGGCGGCTTGGAATCGGCCCTGCACAGCCGGGGCTGCCAGTCTTTCCCACTGAATTGTGTGGATTGTGGCAGAATGGCTGCGCGGCAGTGTGAAGCGTGAACGTTTTTGCCAGCTCGTGCAAGCGCACGCCTGGCGCCCGGGTAGCTCAGTCGGTAGAGCATCAGACTCTTAATCTGAGGGTCCAGGGTTCAAGTCCCTGCTCGGGCGGGTCGCTTTTAAATTGCACTGCCACAGGACAACAGAGACGGCGGTGCGAGCAAATCAGACTCAATGGCCCTCCCGTTCTGGCGGTGGGGAAGCAAGTGCAGGCCCGTTTTGCCTGCCGCAACGCCTGGCTTCTGTTTGAATTGATCTCTTTCAGGTCCTCCAAATGTGCGAAATCAGAAATTAGCACAGAATCCCTCGACTGAGGAAACAGGCGACCGACCTCTCCCAAGAGCATCCCCAAGGCGCCCAAACCCATACCGCATGACTATGTATTTACCCCGAACAAATGCACCGAACCTACACATCCCTGAAAACAATGGGCAATTTAGCATGGCCAGAACACCTGACCTGCACACTTTTGGAGTGTGGGAGGAAAGCGGATCCGTCGGACGAAATCCACGCAGACACGGGCTGAATGTGCAAACTCCACACAGGTAGTCGCCCGAGATTCGAATCGACGTGGGTCCGTGGCGCTGGGAGGAAGCAGTGAAATCCTGATTATAATTGCACATGCTGAAGCTTCGATTTATGGAGAGCTCTCAAATCGATGGTCTGCTTTTCTTCAAAATCGACTCAGACACATCAAACGGAACCTTCATGCGCATCTTCCTTGTTTTGGAGCAATGGCGATGTGGCAGTGCGTGTGGGAGTGTCGGAGTCTGCGGCTTGTGGTGGGGTGGATTGTGTCGAGCAGAGAGTGGATGCTGGGGGTGGGGACTGTGCGTGGTGTTGGAGGGATGATGACGAGGCTGTCTCATGAGCACCGTTCTTTCTTTGGCGGTGCTGTGTTGTAAGCTTGCTGATGGCTTGGACGGTGCCAGAAGTGTGTGTTGAGGAGGGTTGTTACAGTAGAGACAGGACGGTGCGGCAATGGAGTGGGGGTGATGAAGAGAGATGGCGGCTTGGAATCGGCCCTGCACAGCCGGGGCTGCCAGTCTTTCCCACTGAATTGTGTGGATTGTGGCAGAATGGCTGCGCGGCAGTGTGAAGCGTGGACGTTTTTGCCAGCTCGTGCAAGCGCGCGCCTCGTGCCCGGGTAGCTCAGTCGGTAGAGCATCAGACTCTTAATCTGAGGGTCCAGGGTTCAAGTCCCTGCTCGGGCGGGTCGCTTTTAAATTGCACTGCCACAGGACAACAGAGAAGGCGGTGCGAGCAAATCAGACTCAATGGCCCTCCCGTTCTGGCGGTGGGGAAGCAAGTGCAGGCCCGTTTTGCCTGCCGCAACGCCTGGCTTCTGTTTGAATTGATCTCTTTCAGGTCCTCCAAATGTGCGAAATCAGAAATTAGCATAGAATCCCTCGACTGAGGAAACAGGCGACCGACCTCTCCCAAGAGCATCCCCCAGGCACCCAAACCCATACCGCATGACTATGTATTTACCCCGAACAAATGCACCGAACCTACACATCCCTGAAAACAATGGGCAATTTAGCATGGCCAGAACACCTGACCTGCACACTTTTGGAGTGTGGGAGGAAAGCGGATCCGTCGGACGAAATCCACGCAGACACGGGCTGAATGTGCAAACTCCACACAGGTAGTCGTCCGAGATTCGAATCGACGTGGGTCCGTGGCGCTGGGAGGAAGCAGTGAAATCCTGATTATAATTGCACATGCTGAAGCTTCGATTTATGGAGAGCTCTCAAATCGATGGTCTGCTTTTCTTCAAAATCGACTCAGACACATCAAACGGAACCTTCATGCGCATCTTCCTTGTTTTGGAGCAATGGCGATGTGGCAGTGCGTGTGGGAGTGTCGGTGTCTGCGGCTTGTGGTGGGGTGGATTGTGTCGAGCAGAGAGTGGATGCTGGGGGTGGGGACTGTGCGTGGTGTTGGAGGGATGATGACGAGGCTGTCTCATGAGCACCGTTCTTTCTTTGGCGGTGCTGTGTTGTAAGCTTGCTGATGGCTTGGACGGTGCCAGAAGTGTGTGTTGAGGAGGGTTGTTACAGTAGAGACAGGACGGTGCGGCAATGGAGTGGGGGTGATGAAGAGAGATGGCGGCTTGGAATCGGCCCTGCACAGCCGGGGCTGCCAGTCTTTCCCACTGAATTGTGTGGATTGTGGCAGAATGGCTGCGCGGCAGTGTGAAGCGTGAACGTTTTTGCCAGCTCGTGCAAGCGCACGCCTGGCGCCCGGGTAGCTCAGTCGGTAGAGCATCAGACTCTTAATCTGAGGGTCCAGGGTTCAAGTCCCTGCTCGGGCGGGTCGCTTTTAAATTGCACTGCCACAGGACAACAGAGACGGCGGTGCGAGCAAATCAGACTCAATGGCCCTCCCGTTCTGGCGGTGGGGAAGCAAGTGCAGGCCCGTTTTGCCTGCCGCAACGCCTGGCTTCTGTTTGAATTGATCTCTTTCAGGTCCTCCAAATGTGCGAAATCAGAAATTAGCACAGAATCCCTCGACTGAGGAAACAGGCGACCGACCTCTCCCAAGAGCATCCCCAAGGCGCCCAAACCCATACCGCATGACTATGTATTTACCCCGAACAAATGCACCGAACCTACACATCCCTGAAAACAATGGGCAATTTAGCATGGCCAGAACACCTGACCTGCACACTTTTGGAGTGTGGGAGGAAAGCGGATCCGACGGACGAAATCCACGCAGACACGGGCTGAATGTGCAAACTCCACACAGGTAGTCGCCCGAGATTCGAATCGACGTGGGTCCGTGGCGCTGGGAGGAAGCAGTGAAATCCTGATTATAATTGCACATGCTGAAGCTTCGATTTATGGAGAGCTCTCAAATCGATGGTCTGCCTTTCTTCAAAATCGACTCAGACACATCAAACGGAACCTTCATGCGCATCTTCCTTGTTTTGGAGCAATGGCGATGTGGCAGTGCGTGTGGGAGTGTCGGAGTCTGCGGCTTGTGGTGGGGTGGATTGTGTCGAGCAGAGAGTGGATGCTGGGGGTGGAGACTGTGCGTGGTGTTGGAGGGATGATGACGAGGCTGTCTCATGAGCACCGTTCTTTCTTTGGCGGTCCTGTGTTGTAAGCTTGCTGATGGCTTGGACGGTGCCAGAAGTGTGTGTTGAGGAGGGTTGTTACAGTAGAGACAGGACGGTGCGGCAATGGAGTGGGGGTGATGAAGAGAGATGGCGGCTTGGAATCGGCCCTGCACAGCCGGGGCTGCCAGTCTTTCCCACTGAATTGTGTGGATTGTGGCAGAATGGCTGCGCGGCAGTGTGAAGCGTGGACGTTTTTGCCAGCTCGTGCAAGCGCCCGCCTGGCGCCCGGGTAGCTCAGTCGGTAGAGCATCAGACTCTTAATCTGAGGGTCCAGGGTTCAAGTCCCTGCTCGGGCGGGTCGCTTTTAAATTGCACTGCCACAGGACAACAGAGAAGACGGTGCGAGCAAATCAGACTCAATGGCCCTCCCGTTCTGGCGGTGGGGAACCAAGTGCAGGCCCGTTTTGCCTGCCGCAACGCCTGGCTTCTGTTTGAATTGATCTCTTTCAGGTCCTCCAAATGTGCGAAATCAGAAATTAGCATAGAATCCCTCGACTGAGGAAACAGGCGACCGACCTCTCCCAAGGCGCCCAAACCCATACCGCATGACTATGTATTTACCCCGAACAAATGCACCGAACCTACACATCCCTGAAAACAATGGGCAATTTAGCATGGCCAGAACACCTGACCTGCACACTTTTGGAGTGTGGGAGGAAAGCGGATCCGTCGGACGAAATCCACGCAGACACGGGCTGAATGTGCAAACTCCACACAGGTAGTCGCCCGAGATTCGAATCGACGTGGGTCCGTGGCGCTGGGAGGAAGCAGTGAAATCCTGATTATAATTGCACATGCTGAAGCTTCGATTTATGGAGAGCTCTCAAATCGATGGTCTGCTTTTCTTCAAAATCGACTCAGACACATCAAACGGAACCTTCATGCGCATCTTCCTTGTTTTGGAGCAATGGCGATGTGGCAGTGCGTGTGGGAGTGTCGGTGTCTGCGGCTTGTGGTGGGGTGGATTGTGTCGAGCAGAGAGTGGATGCTGGGGGTGGGGACTGTGCGTGGTGTTGGAGGGATGATGACGAGGCTGTCTCATGAGCACCGTTCTTTCTTTGGCGGTGCTGTGTTGTAAGCTTGCTGATGGCTTGGACGGTGCCAGAAGTGTGTGTTGAGGAGGGTTGTTACAGTAGAGACAGGACGGTGCGGCAATGGAGTGGGGGTGATGAAGAGAGATGGCGGCTTGGAATCGGCCCTGCACAGCCGGGGCTGCCAGTCTTTCCCACTGAATTGTGTGGATTGTGGCAGAATGGCTGCGCGGCAGTGTGAAGCGTGGACGTTTTTGCCAGCTCGTGCAAGCGCACGCCTGGCGCCCGGGTAGCTCAGTCGGTAGAGCATCAGACTCTTAATCTGAGGGTCCAGGGTTCAAGTCCCTGCTCGGGCGGATCGCTTTTAAATTGCACTGCCACAGGACAACAGAGAAGGCGGTGCGAGCAAATCAGACTCAATGGCCCTCCCGTTCTGGCGGTGGGGAAGCAAGTGCAGGCCCGTTTTGCCTGCCGCAACGCCTGGCTTCTGTTTGAATTGATCTCTTTCAGGTCCTCCAAATGTGCGAAATCAGAAATTAGCATAGAATCCCTCGACTGAGGAAACAGGCGACCGACCTCTCCCAAGAGCATCCCCCAGGCACCCAAACCCATACCGCATGACTATGTATTTACCCCGAACAAATGCACCGAACCTACACATCCCTGAAAACAATGGGCAATTTAGCATGGCCAGAACACCTGACCTGCACACTTTTGGAGTGTGGGAGGAAAGCGGATCCGTCGGACGAAATCCACGCAGACACGGGCTGAATGTGCAAACTCCACACAGGTAGTCGCCCGAGATTCGAATCGACGTGGGTCCGTGGCGCTGGGAGGAAGCAGTGAAATCCTGATTATAATTGCACATGCTGAAGCTTCGATTTATGGAGAGCTCTCAAATCGATGGTCTGCTTTTCTTCAAAATCGACTCAGACACATCAAACGGAACCTTCATGCGCATCTTCCTTGTTTTGGAGCAATGGCGATGTGGCAGTGCGTGTGGGAGTGTCGGAGTCTGCGGCTTGTGGTGGGGTGGATTGTGTCGAGCAGAGAGTGGATGCTGGGGGTGGGGACTGTGCGTGGTGTTGGAGGGATGATGACGAGGCTGTCTCATGAGCACCGTTCTTTCTTTGGCGGTGCTGTGTTGTAAGCTTGCTGATGGCTTGGACGGTGCCAGAAGTGTGTGTTGAGGAGGGTTGTTACAGTAGAGACAGGACGGTGCGGCAATGGAGTGGGGGTGATGAAGAGAGATGGCGGCTTGGAATCGGCCCTGCACAGCCGGGGCTGCCAGTCTTTCCCACTGAATTGTGTGGATTGTGGCAGAATGGCTGCGCGGCAGTGTGAAGCGTGGACGTTTTTGCCAGCTCGTGCAAGCGCACGCCTGGCGCCCGGGTAGCTCAGTCGGTAGAGCATCAGACTCTTAATCTGAGGGTCCAGGGTTCAAGTCCCTGCTCGGGCGGGTCGCTTTTAAATTGCACTGCCACAGGACAACAGAGAAGGCGGTGCGAGCAAATCAGACTCAATGGCCCTCCCGTTCTGGCGGTGGGGAAGCAAGTGCAGGCCCGTTTTGCCTGCCGCAACGCCTGGCTTCTGTTTGAATTGATCTCTTTCAGGTCCTCCAAATGTGCGAAATCAGAAATTAGCATAGAATCCCTCGACTGAGGAAACAGGCGACCGACCTCTCCCAAGAGCATCCCCCAGGCACCCAAACCCATACCGCATGACTATGTATTTACCCCGAACAAATGCACCGAACCTACACATCCCTGAAAACAATGGGCAATTTAGCATGGCCAGAACACCTGACCTGCACACTTTTGGAGTGTGGGAGGAAAGCGGATCCGTCGGACGAAATCCACGCAGACACGGGCTGAATGTGCAAACTCCACACAGGTAGTCGCCCGAGATTCGAATCGACGTGGGTCCGTGGCGCTGGGAGGAAACAGTGAAATCCTGATTATAATTGCACATGCTGAAGCTTCGATTTATGGAGAGCTCTCAAATCGATGGTCTGCTTTTCTTCAAAATCGACTCAGACACATCAAACGGAACCTTCATGCGCATCTTCCTTGTTTTGGAGCAATGGCGATGTGGCAGTGCGTGTGGGAGTGTCGGAGTCTGCGGCTTGTGGTGGGGTGGATTGTGTCGAGCAGAGAGTGGATGCTGGGGGTGGGGACTGTGCGTGGTGTTGGAGGGATGATGACGAGGCTGTCTCATGAGCACCGTTCTTTCTTTGGCGGTGCTGTGTTGTAAGCTTGCTGATGGCTTGGACGGTGCCAGAAGTGTGTGTTGAGGAGGGTTGTTACAGTAGAGACAGGACGGTGCGGCAATGGAGTGGGGGTGATGAAGAGAGATGGCGGCTTGGAATCGGCCCTGCACAGCCGGGGCTGCCAGTCTTTCCCACTGAATTGTGTGGATTGTGGCAGAATGACTGCGCGGCAGTGTGAAGCGTGGACGTTTTTGCCAGCTCGTGCAAGCGCACGCCTGGCGCCCGGGTAGCTCAGTCGGTAGAGCATCAGACTCTTAATCTGAGGGTCCAGGGTTCAAGTCCCTGCTCGGGCGGGTCGCTTTTAAATTGCACTGCCACAGGACAACAGAGAAGGCGGTGCGAGCAAATCAGACTCAATGGCGCTCCCGTTCTGGCGGTGGGGAAGCAAGTGCAGGCCCGTTTTGCCTGCCGCAACGCCTGGCTTCTGTTTGAATTGATCTCTTTCAGGTCCTCCAAATGTGCGAAATCAGAAATTAGCATAGAATCCCTCGACTGAGGAAACAGGCGACCGACTCTCCCAAGAGCATCCCCCAGGCACCCAAACCCATACCGCATGACTATGTATTTACCCCGAACAAATGCACCGAACCTACACATCCCTGAAAACAATGGGCAATTTAGCATGGCCAGAACACCTGACCTGCACACTTTTGGAGTGTGGGAGGAAAGCGGATCCGTCGGACGAAATCCACGCAGACACGGGCTGAATGTGCAAACTCCACACAGGTAGTCGCCCGAGATTCGAATCGACGTGGGTCCGTGGCGCTGGGAGGAAGCAGTGAAATCCTGATTATAATTGCACATGCTGAAGCTTCGATTTATGGAGAGCTCTCAAATCGATGGTCTGCTTTTCTTCAAAATCGACTCAGACACATCAAACGGAACCTTCATGCGCATCTTCCTTGTTTTGGAGCAATGGCGATGTGGCAGTGCGTGTGGGAGTGTCGGAGTCTGCGGCTTGTGGTGGGGTGGATTGTGTCGAGCAGAGAGTGGATGCTGGGGGTGGGGACTGTGCGTGGTGTTGGAGGGATGATGACGAGGCTGTCTCATGAGCACCGTTCTTTCTTTGGCGGTGCTGTGTTGTAAGCTTGCTGATGGCTTGGACGGTGCCAGAAGTGTGTGTTGAGGAGGGTTGTTACAGTAGAGACAGGACGGTGCGGCAATGGAGTGGGGGTGATGAAGAGAGATGGCGGCTTGGAATCGGCCCTGCACAGCCGGGGCTGCCAGTCTTTCCCACTGAATTGTGTGGATTGTGGCAGAATGGCTGCGCGGCAGTGTGAAGCGTGGACGTTTTTGCCAGCTCGTGCAAGCGCACGCCTGGCGCCCGGGTAGCTCAGTCGGTAGAGCATCAGACTCTTAATCTGAGGGTCCAGGGTTCAAGTCCTGCTCGGGCGGGTCGCTTTTAAATTGCACTGCCACAGGACAACAGAGAAGGCGGTGCGAGCAAATCAGACTCAATGGCCCTCCCGTTCTGGCGGTGGGGAAGCAAGTGCAGGCCCGTTTTGCCTGCCGCAACGCCTGGCTTCTGTTTGAATTGATCTCTTTCAGGTCCTCCAAATGTGCGAAATCAGAAATTAGCATAGAATCCCTCGACTGAGGAAACAGGCGACCGACCTCTCCCAAGAGCATCCCCCAGGCACCCAAACCCATACCGCATGACTATGTATTTACCCCGAACAAATGCACCGAACCTACACATCCCTGAAAACAATGGGCAATTTAGCATGGCCAGAACACCTGACCTGCACACTTTTGGAGTGTGGGAGGAAAGCGGATCCGTCGGACGAAATCCACGCAGACACGGGCTGAATGTGCAAACTCCACACAGGTAGTCGCCCGAGATTCGAATCGACGTGGGTCCGTGGCGCTGGGAGGAAGCAGTGAAATCCTGATTATAATTGCACATGCTGAAGCTTCGATTTATGGAGAGCTCTCAAATCGATGGTCTGCTTTTCTTCAAAATCGACTCAGACACATCAAACGGAACCTTCATGCGCATCTTCCTTGTTTTGGAGCAATGGTGATGTGGCAGTGCGTGTGGGAGTGTCGGAGTCTGCGGCTTGTGGTGGGGTGGATTGTGTCGAGCAGAGAGTGGATGCTGGGGGTGGGGACTGTGCGTGGTGTTGGAGGGATGATGACGAGGCTGTCTCATGAGCACCGTTCTTTCTTTGGCGGTGCTGTGTTGTAAGCTTGCTGATGGCTTGGACGGTGCCAGAAGTGTGTGTTGAGGAGGGTTGTTACAGTAGAGACAGGACGGTGCGGCAATGGAGTGGGGGTGATGAAGAGAGATGGCGGCTTGGAATCGGCCCTGCACAGCCGGGGCTGCCAGTCTTTCCCACTGAATTGTGTGGATTGTGGCAGAATGGCTGCGCGGCAGTGTGAAGCGTGGACGTTTTTGCCAGCTCGTGCAAGCGCGCGCCTCGTGCCCGGGTAGCTCAGTCGGTAGAGCATCAGACTCTTAATCTGAGGGTCCAGGGTTCAAGTCCCTGCTCGGGCGGGTCGCTTTTAAATTGCACTGCCACAGGACAACAGAGAAGGCGGTGCGAGCAAATCAGACTCAATGGCCCTCCCGTTCTGGCGGTGGGGAAGCAAGTGCAGGCCCGTTTTGCCTGCCGCAACGCCTGGCTTCTGTTTGAATTGATCTCTTTCAGGTCCTCCAAATGTGCGAAATCAGAAATTAGCATAGAATCCCTCGACTGAGGAAACAGGCGACCGACCTCTCCCAAGAGCATCCCCCAGGCACCCAAACCCATACCGCATGACTATGTATTTACCCCGAACAAATGCACCGAACCTACACATCCCTGAAAACAATGGGCAATTTAGCATGGCCAGAACACCTGACCTGCACACTTTTGGAGTGTGGGAGGAAAGCGGATCCGTCGGACGAAATCCACGCAGACACGGGCTGAATGTGCAAACTCCACACAGGTAGTCGTCCGAGATTCGAATCGACGTGGGTCCGTGGCGCTGGGAGGAAGCAGTGAAATCCTGATTATAATTGCACATGCTGAAGCTTCGATTTATGGAGAGCTCTCAAATCGATGGTCTGCTTTTCTTCAAAATCGACTCAGACACATCAAACGGAACCTTCATGCGCATCTTCCTTGTTTTGGAGCAATGGCGATGTGGCAGTGCGTGTGGGAGTGTCGGTGTCTGCGGCTTGTGGTGGGGTGGATTGTGTCGAGCAGAGAGTGGATGCTGGGGGTGGGGACTGTGCGTGGTGTTGGAGGGATGATGACGAGGCTGTCTCATGAGCACCGTTCTTTCTTTGGCGGTGCTGTGTTGTAAGCTTGCTGATGGCTTGGACGGTGCCAGAAGTGTGTGTTGAGGAGGGTTGTTACAGTAGAGACAGGACGGTGCGGCAATGGAGTGGGGGTGATGAAGAGAGATGGCGGCTTGGAATCGGCCCTGCACAGCCGGGGCTGCCAGTCTTTCCCACTGAATTGTGTGGATTGTGGCAGAATGGCTGCGCGGCAGTGTGAAGCGTGAACGTTTTTGCCAGCTCGTGCAAGCGCACGCCTGGCGCCCGGGTAGCTCAGTCGGTAGAGCATCAGACTCTTAATCTGAGGGTCCAGGGTTCAAGTCCCTGCTCGGGCGGGTCGCTTTTAAATTGCACTGCCACAGGACAACAGAGACGGCGGTGCGAGCAAATCAGACTCAATGGCCCTCCCGTTCTGGCGGTGGGGAAGCAAGTGCAGGCCCGTTTTGCCTGCCGCAACGCGTGGCTTCTGTTTGAATTGATCTCTTTCAGGTCCTCCAAATGTGCGAAATCAGAAATTAGCACAGAATCCCTCGACTGAGGAAACAGGCGACCGACCTCTCCCAAGAGCATCCCCAAGGCGCCCAAACCCATACCGCATGACTATGTATTTACCCCGAACAAATGCACCGAACCTACACATCCCTGAAAACAATGGGCAATTTAGCATGGCCAGAACACCTGACCTGCACACTTTTGGAGTGTGGGAGGAAAGCGGATCCGACGGACGAAATCCACGCAGACACGGGCTGAATGTGCAAACTCCACACAGGTAGTCGCCCGAGATTCGAATCGACGTGGGTCCGTGGCGCTGGGAGGAAGCAGTGAAATCCTGATTATAATTGCACATGCTGAAGCTTCGATTTATGGAGAGCTCTCAAATCGATGGTCTGCTTTTCTTCAAAATCGACTCAGACACATCAAACGGAACCTTCATGCGCATCTTCCTTGTTTTGGAGCAATGGCGATGTGGCAGTGCGTGTGGGAGTGTCGGAGTCTGCGGCTTGTGGTGGGGTGGATTGTGTCGAGCAGAGAGTGGATGCTGGGGGTGGAGACTGTGCGTGGTGTTGGAGGGATGATGACGAGGCTGTCTCATGAGCACCGTTCTTTCTTTGGCGGTCCTGTGTTGTAAGCTTGCTGATGGCTTGGACGGTGCCAGAAGTGTGTGTTGAGGAGGGTTGTTACAGTAGAGACAGGACGGTGCGGCAATGGAGTGGGGGTGATGAAGAGAGATGGCGGCTTGGAATCGGCCCTGCACAGCCGGGGCTGCCAGTCTTTCCCACTGAATTGTGTGGATTGTGGCAGAATGGCTGCGCGGCAGTGTGAAGCGTGGACGTTTTTGCCAGCTCGTGCAAGCGCACGCCTGGCTCCCGGGTAGCTCAGTCGGTAGAGCATCAGACTCTTAATCTGAGGGTCCAGGGTTCAAGTCCCTGCTCGGGCGGGTCGCTTTTAAATTGCACTGCCACAGGACAACAGAGAAGACGGTGCGAGCAAATCAGACTCAATGGCCCTCCCGTTCTGGCGGTGGGGAAGCAAGTGCAGGCCCGTTTTGCCTGCCGCAACGCGTGGCTTCTGTTTGAATTGATCTCTTTCAGGTCCTCCAAATGTGCGAAATCAGAAATTAGCACAGAATCCCTCGACTGAGGAAACAGGCGACCGACCTCTCCCAAGAGCATCCCCAAGGCGCCCAAACCCATACCGCATGACTATGTATTTACCCCGAACAAATGCACCGAACCTACACATCCCTGAAAACAATGGGCAATTTAGCATGGCCAGAACACCTGACCTGCACACTTTTGGAGTGTGGGAGGAAAGCGGATCCGACGGACGAAATCCACGCAGACACGGGCTGAATGTGCAAACTCCACACAGGTAGTCGCCCGAGATTCGAATCGACGTGGGTCCGTGGCGCTGGGAGGAAGCAGTGAAATCCTGATTATAATTGCACATGCTGAAGCTTCGATTTATGGAGAGCTCTCAAATCGATGGTCTGCTTTTCTTCAAAATCGACTCAGACACATCAAACGGAACCTTCATGCGCATCTTCCTTGTTTTGGAGCAATGGCGATGTGGCAGTGCGTGTGGGAGTGTCGGAGTCTGCGGCTTGTGGTGGGGTGGATTGTGTCGAGCAGAGAGTGGATGCTGGGGGTGGAGACTGTGCGTGGTGTTGGAGGGATGATGACGAGGCTGTCTCATGAGCACCGTTCTTTCTTTGGCGGTCCTGTGTTGTAAGCTTGCTGATGGCTTGGACGGTGCCAGAAGTGTGTGTTGAGGAGGGTTGTTACAGTAGAGACAGGACGGTGCGGCAATGGAGTGGGGGTGATGAAGAGAGATGGCGGCTTGGAATCGGCCCTGCACAGCCGGGGCTGCCAGTCTTTCCCACTGAATTGTGTGGATTGTGGCAGAATGGCTGCGCGGCAGTGTGAAGCGTGGACGTTTTTGCCAGCTCGTGCAAGCGCACGCCTGGCTCCCGGGTAGCTCAGTCGGTAGAGCATCAGACTCTTAATCTGAGGGTCCAGGGTTTAAGTCCCTGCTCGGGCGGGTCGCTTTTAAATTGCACTGCCACAGGACAACAGAGAAGACGGTGCGAGCAAATCAGACTCAATGGCCCTCCCGTTCTGGCGGTGGGGAAGCAATTGCAGGCCCGTTTTGCCTGCCGCAACGCGTGGCTTCTGTTTGAATTGATCTCTTTCAGGTCCTCCAAATGTGCGAAATCAGAAATTAGCATAGAATCCCTCGACTGAGGAAACAGGCGACCGACTCTCCCAGGAGCATCCCCCAGGCACCCAAACCCATACCGCATGACTATGTATTTACCCCGAACAAATGCACCGAACCTACACATCCCTGAAAACAATGGGCAATTTAGCATGGCCAGAACACCTGACCTGCACACTTTTGGAGTGTGGGAGGAAAGCGGATCCGTCGGACGAAATCCACGCAGACACGGGCTGAATGTGCAAACTCCACACAGGTAGTCGCCCGAGATTCGAATCGACGTGGGTCCGTGGCGCTGGGAGGAAGCAGTGAAATCCTGATTATAATTGCACATGCTGAAGCTTCGATTTATGGAGAGCTCTCAAATCGATGGTCTGCTTTTCTTCAAAATCGACTCAGACACATCAAACGGAACCTTCATGCGCATCTTCCTTGCTTTGGAGCTGATGGTGATGTGGCAGTGCGTGTGGGAGTGTCGGTGTGAGAGAGATTCTTCATCCCAGCGCCACGGACCCATGTCGAATTCGAACTTCGGTCGACTACCTGCGTGGAGTTTGCCCATTCTCCCCGTGTCTGCGTGGATTTCGTCCGACGGATCCGCTTTCCTCCCACAGACCAAAAGTGTGCAGGTCAGGTGTTCTGGCCATGCTAAATTGCCCATTGTTTTCAGGGATGTGTATTTTCGGTGCATTTGTTCGGGGTAAATACATTGTCATGCGGTAAGGGTTTGGCTGCCTGGGGGATGCTCTTGGGAGAGTCGGTCGCCTGTTTCCACAGTCGAGGGATTCTATGCTAATTTCTGATTTCGCAAATTTGGAGGATCTGAAAGAGATCAATTTGTCACGGGATCCATTGCTTCTTCATGAAAAGACTCGATTCCTCTGTGGAATTTTAACTTATTATATTATATTGTATAAGATTAAGCTTAACAACAATGATGCTATTAACTCGTTAAGTGTCATGGGATCCGTCTACTTCTTCATGAAAAGACTCGATTCTTCTGTGGAATTTTACCTGATTATATTATATTGTACAAGATTAAGCTTAACAGCAATGATGCTATTAACTCGTTAAGTGTCATGGGATCCGTCTACTTCTTCATGAAAAGACTCGATTCTTCTGTGGAAGTTTACCTGATTATATTAGATTGTAGCAACAATGATACTATTAACTCTTTATTGTATTTTAGCCTAGCAACAATTAAGTATAACTATGACTACGTGGCAGCTGCTCTTTACCAGCTACTTATCAGCTACATATTGTTTTCTCAGCTAATTAAGTGTTTAACGCGACCTTTAAACAATGCTGACCGAGGCACAGTTTGAGATTCCAGTTCTTTAAACAAATGATGTAATTGCTTAACTTAGACTGTAAGGGATAAAAGCAGAGCTAAAACAGACAGAACTCACTCTTGTCTTGAAACACAGACAATGAGTCACCCAACCATCTCGGCTTAACTGCAGATCCTCTGAACCACCAGGCTTGCAGAAAAGACACATTTGTGCAAAATACAGACCGATCGGATGAAGCATACGGACGGCTAAGAGCTTGCTGAAATACGCCTGCCTAAAAGATTCTCGGTTGAGGCACTGCATTCTAGCCTGAAGAAGATACAATCTGAACCAACTAGCTGAAACACGCTAGTCTAAGAAGATCCCATTTGGGACACTCAGGTATTAAGCTCTGCTTTTATCCTAGGTATCTTTTAAGAACATTCAAAAAGGCTGTAACGATTGTGATTAACTGAAAACATCTGATTGTGAGTATTCAACTTACTATAGTGATAAATTTCTATTATATTTTACACCACACACTTCGTATTCGCCTAACCTTTATTTGATAAGATATGTTTACCTTTGTGTTGGTGTGTTAAGTCTAGAACTTAGCTGAGAAGGCATTAGGATTGACTTAAAGTGAATCCCTCTCACTCCTAGGTGAAAGGATAAACTGAAGGGACCTAGAGACCTGCGATAAACCCAGCCGAGTTTGTAGCTATCAGAACCATACTGTCAATAGGGACCACTGGTAAACTTGACAGGTAACGGCCTCAGGTATATGCCCGAGGTACTGTAGTTTAATCCGGTAGTAACCCATACCTATTGAGGATATCCACCTGAATAACATAACAATTGGTGCCCAACGTGGGGCTCGAGAGATTGCACTACCTTGAACCTCACGGCGTAAATATTATCTTTGTCACCAAATAAACTCCTTCTGTAGGGATATATCAAATAGTACAAAAAAATAAAAGCCCCTCAAAATGAAAAAGAAAATGGCCAATATACCTGCCTATTATTTTAGAAATGATTGGGCAGAAATAATCGCAGCAGGAAACGACAATATAGTCTCCCCACCTAACCTAAGAGGTCAGGAGGTAAGACTGAGGGCAGATGAGTCAGTCCTAGAAGGACTAAACAGACTCAATGGAGAACTTACAGCAGCAAGACTCCGATACAGGTTCAGAATAGAATATGTAGATGGAACTCACCATCACTGTGATGGATGTATACCAGCAGATGGAACTGGAAACCCCCTAGAACCAGCCCACCAGCATACCGCTGGCGTTCTACCAGCTCAACATACGGTAACAGTAATTAGAAGAGAAACAGACCTAAGGGGAAGAGAAGTACCGCTAGTACCAGGCATGTCAGAACATGCCTGGGCAGAAGATATAGCTCAGCAAATTATAGTGGCAGTAGACAGAGTGCTCCAAATACCCCAACTAAATAGAGTAGCACCACAATTCCTAGTGGCGCAACATGCTGTAGAAAAAGCCCGATGGCTAATCAATAATCCCAGGCCCGGACAAGCCGGACAAGCACCACAACCGGTAGCAGCCCACCGTGTGTACGGTGATCCCTCACTGAAAAATTTTAAAATCTGCTTCCTAGACTTTCCCTCAGATGACAGAGCAGCAATAAAATATATAATTCAACATTTCGAAAAACTAAAAGCCTTCTTGGAAGGACTAACCCCCAAGAAAATTCAGATTTATTTAAAGCCCTGGATTGTCCTGCTTTAGATCAGGAACCGCACACCACCATAAATCTAGTTACCATACTCCATGAAGCCCACAACCGGGTATATGGAACCCAAAGAGCAGAAGCAGCCAACAAGATATTCAAAACACTCCTGGAATCAGGGAGAACAATGCTCCAGGTAGCACAATCCGCTGAAGATCTAGAAATAAACTATGTCCAAGTCAGGTCGCAATTATTCAGACAATTCCAGAACGAAGGCCATGCAAACAGGCTCAGGGAAGCCACAAACAGAGCACTAGGACAGGGACAAAACCCATGGCAAGTATTCAGACAAGAATTAATCAACTTAGGAGAAGTCCTCAATCTATCCCTAGATAGAATAGGAAAACAAAATCCCCACGGACCTCAACCAGAAGCCAAGGAAAGGAAATCAGAAAAACCTAAATCAGAAACCCAGAAACCCAAGGCGCAAGGACGCCAACAAAACCAAAGAAAACCATGGACATACCGACCCCAATATGAACCATTGGTTCAGGTAGTGGAAAAAGTCCAACCCAGGAACCAGGGACCTCCCCGACAGCAGCTACCTCCTAGACCAATTCCAGGAGTAAGCCAAACTATTTAGGGAGAAACCCCATTCCGAATTATCAAGACCCAAGAGCTAGAGGGGGATACCAACCTCCACGACAGCCAGCCCAGCAACCACAACAACCTCGGGAATATAGGCCACCCCAACAAAATTTTAGACCTAGGCCTCCAAATGGACAAGTTCAACAAAAACGATACAACCTGAGACCCAGAAACAGTCAGGGACAAGCAATAACCTCTGGATCAGCCAGAGTGCAAGCACAAGGGGACGAAAGAAATACAGAAGGGCAAAGAATCCACCAGACAGGGATGGTGAGAAAACCCAGACAGACAGCAGCAGAACCATGCTACCCTCAAGAACAAGGAAAAATAGAGGGGTATAAACCCCACAGACAGCAATGGCTCACAATAATGCTAGACACAGGGGCAGAAATGTCATTAATGGACAAAAGTTTGGCAGAAAAACTAAACATACCAAAAGTAGGAACAGAACCTTATCAGGGCATAGGAGCACCTGTAAAATGGGCAAATGTAGGAAAAATCAAATTAATCCTAAAAAATGGAAAACAAATAGAGACTAAAGCTCTAATTATAGAAGGTCTAAAAGACCAGGGAGAACCAGTAATATTAGGATGGGAAGACATTAAAAGACACAAACTACTAGAACAAACAGAAGACAAAAGAACAGAAGACTTAAAAGAAATTTTAGATAAAGAAAGCAACCCCAAAATCAGAGCAAAAATAAAACACCTAGTGCAAACTCAGTGGGAAATCTGGCAAAAGGACTCATACCATTGCGGTAATCTAAACATTGATCCCACTCCCACAGGAATGGGACACTTCAAAATCAAAAAGAAGTACGGCATCAACAAACCAGAGATAGCTAGGGAAATCCAAAAAGTCATAGAAAGACTTGAGGAACAGGGAGTCCTAATAGAAAAAGGATCCCCATACAATACACCCATAATTGGAATACCAAAGCCTGGTAAGCCAGGAAAGTACAGACTTGTCTGTGACTACCGAGACTTGAATTCAGGATCAGTGCCCTTCTCGTCATACTTTAAAGGAGCTCAGACTACATTGAATACCTTAAGAAGGGAGAAATATAAAACTACCCTAGACTTATCAAATGGATTTTGGAGTCATCCAATCCCAAAAGAAGAATGGCCATATACAGCCATAACAGACACCCTAGGGAGACAATTAGTTTGGACCAGACTCCCTCAGGGATACCTAAACAGCCCTGTAATATTTTCTGCAGAGGTCAGAAAAACAGTACAAAACTTAGCTCCACCAGGACAAATAGAATGCTATGTCGATTATATTTATATCACTCATGGTGACCTAGAAGAACATTTTGCCTGCCTACATAGAATAATGGAACACCTGTACCATAAGGGATATATAATTGGACTAGCAAAATCCCAGATCGCCAGAGAAAAGGTAAAATACTTAGGAGTGGAACTAACCAATGCAGGGAAAGGACTAACTGAAGAATACAGTGAAAAAATAGCTGATATTCAACCTCCTACCAAAATTAAAGAATTACAAGCAATATTAGGCCTATGTAACTATGCCAGAGACTTTGTCCCAGGATATGCAGAAATATCTAAACCCCTGTACAAAAAACTAACTGAGAAAGTATTCTCATGGACTGAAGAAGATCAAAATAACCTAAATGAACTAATCAACCAATTAAATAAAGCAGAAAACATGGGAAAGCATGAACCAGGGAAAGACATTACACTAGAAGTAATTATAGGGCAAGAAAGTGCCACCGTAAGAGTAACCAGTCAAGGACAGAACAAACCCTTCCAATATATCTATTTAAACTTTACAGAAACAGAGAGGAAATACCCAAAAATAGAAAAAACATGGGTAGCCATAACTAGAGCAGTGGAACCCATCAGAAAAATCCAAGGGGAAGGAAAGATAATAATCCTCACGGAATTGGCAGAATTACAATCCAAACAACAAAAAATAGAAAGGAGCCAAAGGGTCCACTCGGCCAGGTATGAAAAATGGGATATCCTACTAGCTGACCCCACTATAGAAATACAGCCCCTTACAGGAAAAACAGATACTTGGTGGACACCGAAATGTAAACTAGCTGCTACTGAAGAAAAAACTGAATTCAATCCAGATATGTACATCTATACAGATGGTAGTGCCCAAAGAGGCCTGGATAAACAAGGTAAAGAAGAAAAATTAACAGGAATAGGAATAGTAATCGGTACAAAACTAAACAATGAGTTCCAAGAAGAAAAGGTCTTATAAATAAAAGGACCACTGGGAGGTTCAGCCCAGAAAACAGAAGTAAAGGCGTTAGAATTAGCCTTAAAAGAAGCAAGCCAATTTCCTGCAGAACTCCAAATTCTCGTTTGTACAGATAGCTTTTATGCCAGTAGAGGCTATAACGAGGAACTAGATAAATGGAGTGAAAAAGGATTCCATGATTGTAGGAATCACCCCATACAATATAGACAAATATGGGAAGAAATAGCTAGATTAAAAGAAAACCTCCCAAATGTAAAAGTAATACATGTCAGAGGACACCAGAAAGAAGGTGAACACAAAAAAGGAAATGATCTAGCTGACCGAGCAGCCAAAGCCGCAAGTTTGGGAAAAGAATATAAAATAAGAGTAATAACTAGGCAAATGAAAAAAGAGAATCAGGACAAAGAATTGGAAGACTTACTTCAGGGCAAGGAAGTAAAAGGATACCCTAAAAATCAGGACTACTGGGAAGAATCTGATGGGGTAGTCAAAACCAAATTTAAAGATCAAACCACAGAACAGGCTAAGATAATACCCCCTAGGAAAGGGAGAAGAGAACTTATCAAGACGGCCCACGAAGGCTTAGGGGCCGTGCATCCAGGAATAAAAACCACTCAGTCACACCTAAAGCAGAAATACTGGTGGCCTGGGATGAATGCAGAAGTTAAAAGATATTGTAATGAATGCAAAACTTGCCTAAAATATAATATCAAGGGAGGAACTAAAAAAGAACCGAAAATTATTCGGTCACAAAATATGGAGCCCGGGTATAAATGGATAATGGATTTTATCGGCCCATTGCCGACCTCTCACGGGAAAAAGCCATTTAAAAGACCGAATAAATATTGCCTAGTATGTAATGATGAATGTACCGGATTCACCACCCTGATCCCAACAAAGAGTTGTAGGACACAAGATGTTATAGAAGCTAGTGAGTTGATTCTGGTCGCTAATGGGCCTCCCAGAGTAATTCATACAGACCAAGGACCTGGCTTTAAAAACCAGGACTTTAACATGTGGTGTACCGCTCATGGGATACAGCTTGAGTTTAGCACACCTTACCATCCTGAATCGGCAGGAAAGGTAGAACGGAGAAACCAAGATGTCAAACTAGCCTTGGCAAAATTATTGTGCACTCGCGGTGGTAGTTGGAGTCAATGGTTGAAGGAGGTGCAGCTGGCCATCAATAACACACCCATAGATCTCTTAGGAGCAGAGAACCATATAACTCCGCACTATTTGAGATATGGAGTACAAATGAATACAGAAAATAAGCCTGAAATAGAAACCCAAACTAAACTTAAAAAAGAATGGATAGATCTCCTAAAAACTAAAAAAGAAGAATTAAGACAACAAAGGGAACAGAAAATTCAAGACAGAAAATTTTGGCAACCTAAAGTAGGAGATTGGGTACAAGAGAAAAAACAAAATAAATCAGGAAGAGCCTTTAAAGCCCGCTATCATTTGCCTCAACAGATAATCCAAGTAGGAAATAGGACAGTGACAGTTGGGAAGGAAGGTAAGGAAAGGACTTTATCTGTAGATAATATAAGACCAGTTAACAAAGACTAAGAACATGGCAGATTGGATGGCTGTATATTTAGGAGAAGAAGAGAAACACAGGGAACAAATGGAGGGATTTTTAACCTCCAAAAGAGATGTAAACTGCAGAAATGAAAAAAATTGGAAACCAATATTTAAAGGAAACAAAAAACAAAAAGAGAACAATATGGAGTTAGGACAATTAGGGAAAGGCAAAAGGATACCAAAAGTAAAAAACCCTCCTAAACTTAAATAAAAAAAAAACCAAGAAAGAAGAGACTAAGACGATTAAACAAAAGAAACTCACGGCAGAACACTGCTCTAAGTGTAATATAGTTCAACACACCCTACTATTTATAGTATTAGCCTTTCTAACTATAGGATGGATACTGCAGGCAGTAATAAAGCGCAGCCTGGAATGTAACACAGGTAATAACCCCGACAGCAACAGTAACTCGACAAATTCAGCAGGAATGCCTCTAATAATAGGAGGATTAACCCTATCTAACATGGCCCTAGAAATGTTAGGACTAATTACGATAAATGTTGCGCAAGCTCAAAAATATGAAACTTGGACAGATCCAAGACCCTCAGCAGAAATGATAGGAGAAGAAATTATAGGACACACATACACCTTAGACATAATAATCTTAAAACAGGAGCTTGGGAATGAAAACCAAGAACAAGATCAAAGAATAGATAATCTTATACAAAATTGGATAGACAAATTACTATCTTATAGTATACAAAATGTTACAACAAATGAAGAAACCTCAGAGAGAGATAGATGGCTCTACTGTTTATACAAAACGTATAACCGTTCAGACTATCAGAGTCCAGGATCGAAAAACCACTATAACTGCTCCTATCCAAATATTGGCAACCCCCCTAAATAATATGAACACTCACCAACCGATAATACTATATGCAAACTCTACTTGGCACTACCAAGAAGGAGGTGACCAAGGACAAAGATGGAATGCCACAGGTGACACGGATCAGGTTTACCTCACCCTACTAGGACAAGATGATACGCAAGTTCAAGGATTAGGAACTTATTACCTTAAGAAAATGTTTAAAGAAAACGAAACACTGATAATATGCGATCCTACCATCTTTAACCAATCCAAGTCCAGAGAAGAAATAGGAGAATTACTAAAGAAACCAGTAAACTTTACGAAGTTATTCAGACAATATATAGATGTCTGTAACCACTTTGCCTTAGGGTATGAAGCAGAATTATCCTTACCTAAAGAGACCAAGGGAAAGAATGGGAAGATGTAAACCACAAGAGACAAACAAATGAATCCTGTTACTATTATTATAAAAATAACACCCATATAATTGGATGCACCGATAAAGCCACACAATGTTATAGTCCATCAGGATACAATACCGCTCTCCTCCAAAACTGCCCAAATGATAATAGAGCAAAAAGAAATGAAACCCATGGACCATGGTCCTGCAAAATTCCCAACTCAGGAAAAGTAGTATATATAGAACACGGTAGATTTAAATGTGGATACACTTATGAAGTTCCTTAGGATAATTACTATGAAAATAATACCAAAAGTATAACACTGAGGCAGAAAAACCAGATGGAAATCAAACATCTAAATGGAAATCAGTATATCAAGACTGGGAAAAATTAAAATACTTCCTAAAAGACCCACAAAGACAGGGAACTGAAATAAAAGTAGAAAATACAACTCTGTACTGCTACCATTGGGGCAGGATGCACTGCTACAAAACAAAGCAGAATGCCACCTTTTGGGAACAATCTTCTCCTGATAGATGGCTGGTGATAACCACAAATCAAAAAAAGCAGTAACAGCAACAATAATGAAAATAATAATAATAATAGACAACAACAGGCAGAAGCATATATTAAGGATTTATTCAAAAATCAGAAAATACAATGGGAAAACTCAAAAAACCTAATAATAGAGGTGATAACAATCAAAAAGACCAAGCCTGGCAAATTGCCTTTAATGACCTTAGAAATCAATTAAATGTAATAACTAGACGATGGTTGCATAACACCGTAAGAACAGAAAACAGGACAATAGCTGATTTAACCTCAAGGGTATACAGACCCCACGTGGAAAACAAAGATCAGCAACTAAAGATCTCACTAGTAGAGATCAAATCCATTCTCACAAACGAAAATTACGAAACTAAAATAAAACAACCAATTTGGCAAAGCCTAAAAAATGGGTGGCTGAAAAAGGAAAAATGTATTCAAATTAACAATCAGCCTCAACTGATCGAATTCTCTAATTTAATCCTATTAAAACCCTGTGATAATAACACGGTTCAATATGTTAAAAAAGATTGCCAGATAGAGTACTTCCCATCTGGAAATACCTGGCTAACAAACCAGTCAGGAGAATTTAATGTTACGACAGGACATGTCGGATGTAATGGCAAAATTATGAGACAAAACAGAGAAACTTATAAGAACCCGGCAGAAAAAATTAATCTAAAAATAGAAAAACCCAAACCTGACCTAGAACATTTTGAAAGAATGCTAACCATCTATTCAGAAAAGCAATGGATGGAGATAACCTTCTCGGGCCCAACGGATGACGAGAAGCTAAAGACCCTCCAGAACCTAATATCAAAAGAAAGGAAGGCTGACCAAAAAACTCTACAGGAAGAGATAAAAATATGGGTAGAAGAATCAAGAAAAAATTGGTATGATAACTTGCATATTAATGCATGGACTATGTCAGTATTACAAACTACTGCAAACATTTGGGTGCAAATCTATGATTGGATTTATTGGATTCTATCATGGCTTGGCCTAGAACAACATACACTGCTCTTAGTGGGACTTATCCTACTCTGGGTGTTTGTGGTCGTAATTTGGCCATTACTCAAGCCATTAATCAAGGGATTGATTCCAGAACGAAAATAAACCACATCCTGCTTCCTCGACCGGCAAGCATGGATGAAACCACAACCAAATACCAAGAAGTCCTAGACTTCCTGGGAAAACAAAACCAAGACTTACTTGGGACTCTGAACTATTGTGAAGGAACGGGAATTCCTTGAACCAATGTGGTATTTTCTCCCACATGAAAGAACAATTTAGCCCTGTAGTCATGCCCGTAGGTCTATGGGACGCCTACTGCCACCACCTACCCATTATAGGAGGAAACATTCTGAAAGGACTCCAGCTCCTTTGGGGCTTGGTAAAATATAAATGGGTCCATTTGACCCTAGGTATAGGACTAATTCTCACAATTATGATTGGCTTTGAATTTAAACAAAGAAAATTTGGAATTACTAAGGGAGAATGGGGATCGTTTTTAACACTGATCTCCTCAACCATAATCATATCTTTTAATTACGAACCAGAATGGGCCATTTATTGTGCTACCATTCACTTGATTCTAAAGACATTAATTGTCTGTCATTCGGTCTTAACACAGACCTCGAACCAGGATAAACCTTCGTTTGTCCAAACCAAAAACCAAACCAAACCTTTGAAACACAGACGCGACCCGTCTCTGGGTGACGCTAAACCAGAAAAACAAAATAAGTCCAAGCAGCTACCACCTTGGAAGAAACCAAAACCACAGAAAACCTGTGTACCAAAATGGAACCAAAAACTTACATTACTGGAACTCAACAAACCCTCTGCATCTATGCGAAAAAAAAACAACCTCAATATTCCTTTATCAATATCCAAAAATTAAAGAATGGGTAACTAGAAAGAAGGAAACCAACACCACACGGAATACGGATGGTGGACTGAGCCAAGAACAGTTCTAAAAGAACACAACATTGGACAATGTTTAAATTGTAATGGACGTAAAAAGGCACAGAGACTAATATGCACATTTTGCTCAATGCTATTCGAAGAATTGAATATGAACATATTACTTTCTGTATGCAAACCAACGAAGATGTTGCCAGACCCAGATTTGCTCAAAGGGGAACGCATTCGACAAACACCCCTTTCAAAAGAATATATGGTACAGTATGACCGTAGAAGAGGCCATAACCTGGCTGAACACTTAATGATACTCTCCAAAGGAAAATATACCTTTGTGGACTGTCTGAACTATGTTGCAAAACTACAAAAGCGGAATGAAGAAAACCTAACCGACCTAAACATGCTCCGATCCAACATAAAACAAGACGAGTTTAATTACGTAACCAGAGAAGCCAACAGACCGTTACCTCATCCACAAATCGATATGATAACCGAATGGTCAAAATGGACATGGTCACCTAAAGCCATAGAAACGGTGGTAACTTATACATCACCGACCCATAATTGGAAATGGACGGAAAGAGAATATAAGAACCCACCTGGATACAATGACTGCCTCCTGAGGGAACTCCAGAGACAACACAAAATATCCCGTACATGGCATGCGAAAGAGACCGCAAACAGGATCTCAAAGACTTCCATGAGTACAAAATGAGGATTCTGAATGAAAGACCAAAACGGACGGTCCAACAAACTTCATGGTACAGTTGGAAACACGATGGCTGTCAAGACCCCGAACCAAAACCAACATGGAAACCAGAGGTCCGGCTCTTTGACGACCAACATGATTGGAAACGAAATCCACTGATGAAATTCGTCGGAACCCCAACAACTGAATCTGATCATGAAACCCGCCATGGGAAGTCTGACTCAGAATGATTTCGCATAATTAAATGAAATTTATGCGTTGATTTAATGTTGCCTTTTCCGCTTTACTCACAATAGCTTTCATAATAAGAGCGTCAACTGCAACAAACTACATCGCTGATGAATAAAGTGAAGACAATAATAATGGAGCGCAGAAAAACGAAAAATTCCTGATACATGCTGCTATTGGTACAACAATCATTGTAGAACTCTGTTCAGCTATCATTTGAACTTTTTAAAGACACATGGGGAAATCTCGCTTTTCAAGAGGGGGACGTCACGGGATCCATTACTTCTTCATGAAAAGACTCGATTCCTCTGTGGAATTTTAACTTATTATATTATATTGTATAAGATTAAGCTTAACAACAATGATGCTATTAACTCGTTAAGTGTCATGGGATCCGTCTACTTCTTCATGAAAAGACTCGATTCTTCTGTGGAATTTTACCTGATTATATTATATTGTATAAGATTAAGCTTAACAGCAATGATGCTATTAACTCGTTAAGTGTCATGGGATCCGTCTACTTCTTCATGAAAAGACTCGATTCTTCTGTGGAATTTTACCTGATTATATTAGATTGTAGCAACAATGATACTATTAACTCTTTATTGTATTTTAGCCTAGCAACAATTAAGAATAACTATGACTACGTGGCAGCTGGTCTTTACCAGCTACTTATCAGCTACTAATTGTTTTCTCAGCTAATTAAGTGTTTAACGCGACCTTTAAACAATGCTGACCGAGGCACAGTTTGAGATTCCAGTTCTTTAAACAAATGATGTAATCGCTTAACTTAGACTGTAAGGGATAAAAGCAGAGCTAAAACAGACAGAACTCACTCTTGTCTTGAAACACAGACAATGAGTCACCCAACCATCTCGGCTTAACTGCAGATCCTCTGAACCACCAGGCTTGCAGAAAAGACACATTTGTGCAAAATACAGACCGATCGGATGAAGCATACGGACGGCTAAGAGCTTGCTGAAATACGCCTGCCTAAAAGATTCTCGGTTGAGGCACTGCATTCTAGCCTGAAGAAGATACAATCTGAACCAACTAGCTGAAACACGCTAGTCTAAGAAGATCCCATTTGGGACACTCAAGTATTAAGCTCTGCTTTTATCCTAGGTATCTTTTAAGAACATTCAAAAAGGCTGTAACGATTGTGATTAACTGAAAACATCTGATTGTGAGTATTCAACTTATTATAGTGATAAATTTCTATTATATTTTACACCACACACTTCGTATTCGCCGAACCTTTATTTGATAAGATATGTTTACCTTTGTGTTGGTATGTTAAGTCTAGAACTTAGCTGAGAAGGCATTAGGATTGACTTAAAGTGAATCCCTCACACTCCTAGGTGAAAGGATAAACCGAAGGGACCTAGAGACCTGCGATAAACCCAGCCGAGTTTGTAGCTATCAGAACCATACAGTCAATAGGGACCACTGGTAAACTTGACAGGTAACGGCCTCAGGTACATACCCGAGGTACTGTAGTTTAATCCGGTAGTAACCCATACCTATTGAGGATATCCACCTGAATAACATAACAAATTCAAACAGAAGCCACGCGTTGCTGGAGAAACACCGCGAGTTTGGCAGCACCTGCGACAGTTCGGAAATGCAAGCCTGAGCCGGGTAAGACGTTCACGCTTCTCACTGTCGCGCAGCCATTCTGACACAATCCACACAATTCAGTGGGAAAGACTGGCAGCCCCGCTGTGCAGGGCCGATTCCAAGCCGCCATCTCTCTTCATCACCCCCACTCCATTGTCGCACCGTCCTCTCTCTACTGTAACAACCCTCCTCAACACACACCTCTGGCACCGTCCAAGCCATCAGCAAGCTTACAACACAGCACCGCCAAAGTAAGAACGGTGCTCATGAGGCAGCCTCGTCATCATCCCTCCAACACCACGCACAGTCCCTACCCCCAGCATCCACTCTCTGCTCGACACAATCCACCCCACCACAAGCCGCAGACACCGACACTCCCACACGCACTGCCACATCACCATCAGCTCCAAAACAAGGAAGATGCGCATGAAGGTTCCGTTTGATGTGTCGGAGTTGATGTAGAAAAAAGGCAGACCATCGATGAGAGCTGTCTCCATAAATCGAAACTTCAGCATGTGCAAATATAATCAGGATTTCACTGCTGCCTCCCAGCGCCACGGACCCATGTCGGATTCGAACTTCGGTCGACTCCCTGCGTGGAGTTTGCCCATTCTCCCCGTGTCTGCGTGGATTTCGTCCGACGGATCCGCTTTCCTCCCACAGACCAAAAGTGTGCAGGTCCGGTGTTCTGGCCATGCTAAATTGCCCATTGTTTTCAGGGATGTGTAGTTTCGGTGCATTTGTTCGGGGTAAATGCATAGTCATGCGGTAAGGGTTTGGCTGCCTGGGGGATGCTCTTGGGAGAGTCGGTCGCCTGTTTCCACAGTCGAGGGATTCTATGCTAATTTCTGATTTCGCAAATTTGGAGGATCTGAAAGAGATCAATTCAAACAGAAGTCACGCGTTGCGGAGAAACACCGCGAGTTTGGCAGCACCTGCGACAGTTCGGAAATGCAGGCAAAACGGGCCTGTGCTTGCTTCCGCCACCGCCAGAACGGGAGGGCCATTGAGTCTGATTTGCTCGCACCGCCTTCTCTGTTGTTCCGTGGCAGTGCAATTTAAAAGCGACCCGCCCGAGCAGGGACTTGAACCCTGGACCCTCAGATTAAAAGTCTGATGCTCTACCGACTGAGCTAACCGGGCTCCTGGCCGGCTCCGGCCTGAGCCGGGTAAGACGTTCACGCTTCACACTGTCGCGCAGCCATTCTGACACAATCCACACAATTCAGTGGGAAAGACTGGCAGCCCCGGCTGTGCAGGGCCGATTCCAAGCCGCCATCTCTCTTCATCACCCCCACTCCATTGTCGCACCGTCCTCTCTCTACTGTAACAACCCTCCTCAACACACACCTCTGGCACCGTCCAAGCCATCAGCAAGCTTACAACACAGCACCGCCAAAGTAAGAACGGTGCTCATGAGGCAGCCTCGTCATCATCCCTCCAACACCACGCACAGTCCCTACCCCCAGCATCCACTCTCTGCTCGACACAATCCACCCCACCACAAGCCGCAGACACCGACACTCCCACACGCACTGCCACATCACCATCAGCTCCAAAACAAGGAAGATGCGCATGAAGGTTCCGTTTGATGTGTCGGAGTTGATGTAGAAAAAAGGCAGACCATCGATGAGAGCTGTCTCCATAAATCGAAACTTCAGCATGTGCAAATATAATCAGGATTTCACTGCTGCCTCCCAGCGCCGGACCCATGTCGGATTCGAACTTCGGTCGACTCCCTGCGTGGAGTTTGCCCATTCTCCCCGTGTCTGCGTGGATTTCGTCCGACGGATCCGCTTTCCTCCCACAGACCAAAAGTGTGCAGGTCCGGTGTTCTGGCCATGCTAAATTGCCCATTGTTTTCAGGGATGTGTAGTTTCGGTGCATTTGTTCGGGGTAAATGCATAGTCATGCGGTAAGGGTTTGGCTGCCTGGGGGATGCTCTTGGGAGAGTCGGTCGCCTGTTTCCACAGTCGAGGGATTCTATGCTAATTTCTGATTTCGCAAATTTGGAGGATCTGAAAGAGATCAATTCAAACAGAAGTCACGCGTTGCGGGAGAAACACCGCGAGTTTGGCAGCACCTGCGACAGTTCGGAAATGCAGGCAAAACGGGCCTGTGCTTGCTTCCGCCACCGCCAGAACGGGAGGGCCATTGAGTCTGATTTGCTCGCACCGCCTTCTCTGTTGTTCCGTGGCAGTGCAATTTAAAAGCGACCCGCCCGAGCAGGGACTTGAACCCTGGACCCTCAGATTAAAAGTCTGATGCTCTACCGACTGAGCTACCCGGGCTCCTGGCCGGCTCCGGCCTGAGCCGGGTAAGACGTTCACGCTTCACACTGTCGCGCAGCCATTCTGACACAATCCACACAATTCAGTGGGAAAGACTGGCAGCCCCGGCTGTGCAGGGCCGATTCCAAGCCGCCATCTCTCTTCATCACCCCCACTCCATTGTCGCACCGTCCTCTCTCTACTGTAACAACCCTCCTCAACACACACCTCTGGCACCGTCCAAGCCATCAGCAAGCTTACAACACAGCACCGCCAAAGTAAGAACGGTGCTCATGAGGCAGCCTCGTCATCATCCCTCCAACACCACGCACAGTCCCTACCCCCAGCATCCACTCTCTGCTCGACACAATCCACCCCACCACAAGCCGCAGACACCGACACTCCCACACGCACTGCCACATCACCATCAGCTCCAAAACAAGGAAGATGCGCATGAAGGTTCCGTTTGATGTGTCGGAGTTGATGTAGAAAAAAGGCAGACCATCGATGAGAGCTGTCTCCATAAATCGAAACTTCAGCATGTGCAAATATAATCAGGATTTCACTGCTGCCTCCCAGCGCCACGGACCCATGTCGGATTCGAACTTCGGTCGACTCCCTGCGTGGAGTTTGCCCATTCTCCCCGTGTCTGCGTGGATTTCGTCCGACGGATCCGCTTTCCTCCCACAGACCAAAAGTGTGCAGGTCCGGTGTTCTGGCCATGCTAAATTGCCCATTGTTTTCAGGGATGTGTAGTTTCGGTGCATTTGTTCGGGGTAAATGCATAGTCATGCGGTAAGGGTTTGGCTGCCTGGGGGATGCTCTTGGGAGAGTCGGTCGCCTGTTTCCACAGTCGAGGGATTCTATGCTAATTTCTGATTTCGCAAATTTGGAGGATCTGAAAGAGATCAATTCAAACAGAAGTCACGCGTTGCGGAGAGAAACACCGCGAGTTTGGCAGCACCTGCGACAGTTCGGAAATGCAGGCAAAACGGGCCTGTGCTTGCTTCCGCCACCGCCAGAACGGGAGGGCCATTGAGTCTGATTTGCTCGCACCGCCTTCTCTGTTGTTCCGTGGCAGTGCAATTTAAAAGCGACCCGCCCGAGCAGGGACTTGAACCCTGGACCCTCAGATTAAAAGTCTGATGCTCTACCGACTGAGCTACCCGGGCTCCGGCCGGCTCCGGCCTGAGCCGGTAAGACGTTCACGCTTCACACTGTCGCGCAGCCATTCTGACACAATCCACACAATTCAGTGGGAAAGACTGGCAGCCCCGGCTGTGCAGGGCCGATTCCAAGCCGCCATCTCTCTTCATCACCCCCACTCCATTGTCGCACCGTCCTCTCTCTACTGTAACAACCCTCCTCAACACACACCTCTGGCACCGTCCAAGCCATCAGCAAGCTTACAACACAGCACCGCCAAAGTAAGAACGGTGCTCATGAGGCAGCCTCGTCATCATCCCTCCAACACCACGCACAGTCCCTACCCCCAGCATCCACTCTCTGCTCGACACAATCCACCCCACCACAAGCCGCAGACACCGACACTCCCACACGCACTGCCACATCACCATCAGCTCCAAAACAAGGAAGATGCGCATGAAGGTTCCGTTTGATGTGTCGGAGTTGATGTAGAAAAAGGCAGACCATCGATGAGAGCTGTCTCCATAAATCGAAACTTCAGCATGTGCAAATATAATCAGGATTTCACTGCTGCCTCCCAGCGCCACGGACCCATGTCGGATTCGAACTTCGGTCGACTCCCTGCGTGGAGTTTGCCCATTCTCCCCGTGTCTGCGTGGATTTCGTCTGACGGATCCGCTTTCCTCCCACAGACCAAAAGTGTGCAGGTCCGGTGTTCTGGCCATGCTAAATTGCCCATTGTTTTCAGGGATGTGTAGTTTCGGTGCATTTGTTCGGGGTAAATGCATAGTCATGCGGTAAGGGTTTGGCTGCCTGGGGGATGCTCTTGGGAGAGTCGGTCGCCTGTTTCCACAGTCGAGGGATTCTATGCTAATTTCTGATTTCGCAAAATTGGAGGATCTGAAAGAGATCAATTCAAACAGAAGTCACGCGTTGCGGGAGAAACACCGCGAGTTTGGCAGCACCTGCGACAGTTCGGAAATGCAGGCAAAACGGGCCTCTGCTTGCTTCCGCCACCGCCAGAACGGGAGGGCCATTGAGTCTGATTTGCTCGCACCGCCTTCTCTGTTGTTCCGTGGCAGTGCAATTTAAAAGCGACCCGCCCGAGCAGGGACTTGAACCCTGGACCCTCAGATTAAAAGTCTGATGCTCTACCGACTGAGCTACCCGGGCTCCTGGCCGGCTCCGGCCTGAGCCGGGTAAGACGTTCACGCTTCACACTGTCGCGCAGCCATTCTGACACAATCCACACAATTCAGTGGGAAAGACTGGCAGCCCCGGCTGTGCAGGGCCGATTCCAAGCCGCCATCTCTCTTCATCACCCCCACTCCATTGTCGCACCGTCCTCTCTCTACTGTAACAACCCTCCTCAACACACACCTCTGGCACCGTCCAAGCCATCAGCAAGCTTACAACACAGCACCGCCAAAGTAAGAACGGTGCTCATGAGGCAGCCTCGTCATCATCCCTCCAACACCACGCACAGTCCCTACCCCCAGCATCCACTCTCTGCTCGACACAATCCACCCCACCACAAGCCGCAGACACCGACACTCCCACACGCACTGCCACATCACCATCAGCTCCAAAACAAGGAAGATGCGCATGAAGGTTCCGTTTGATGTGTCGGAGTTGATGTAGAAAAAGGCAGACCATCGATGAGAGCTGTCTCCATAAATCGAAACTTCAGCATGTGCAAATATAATCAGGATTTCACTGCTGCCTCCCAGCGCCACGGACCCATGTCGGATTCGAACTTCGGTCGACTCCCTGCGTGGAGTTTGCCCATTCTCCCCGTGTCTGCGTGGATTTCGTCCGACGGATCCGCTTTCCTCCCACAGACCAAAAGTGTGCAGGTCCGGTGTTCTGGCCATGCTAAATTGCCCATTGTTTTCAGGGATGTGTAGTTTCGGTGCATTTGTTCGGGGTAAATGCATAGTCATGCGGTAAGGGTTTGGCTGCCTGGGGGATGCTCTTGGGAGAGTCGGTCGCCTGTTTCCACAGTCGAGGGATTCTATGCTAATTTCTGATTTCGCAATTTGGAGGATCTGAAAGAGATCAATTCAAACAGAAGTCACGCGTTGCGGGAGAAACACCGCGAGTTTGGCAGCACCTGCGACAGTTCGGAAATGCAGGCAAAACGGGCCTGTGCTTGCTTCCGCCACCGCCAGAACGGGAGGGCCATTGAGTCTGATTTGCTCGCACCGCCTTCTCTGTTGTTCCGTGGCAGTGCAATTTAAAAGCGACCCGCCCGAGCAGGGACTTGAACCCTGGACCCTCAGATTAAAAGTCTGATGCTCTACCGACTGAGCTACCCGGGCTCCTGGCCGGCTCAGGCCGGAGGCGGGTAAGACGTTGACGCTTCACACTGTCGCGCAGCCATTCTGACACAATCCACACAATTCAGTGGGAAAGACTGGCAGCCCCGGCTGTGCAGGGCCGATTCCAAGCCGCCATCTCTCTTCATCACCCCCACTCCATTGTCGCACCGTCCTGTCTCTACTGTAACAACCCTCCTCAACACACACCTCTGGCACCGTCCAAGCCATCAGCAAGCTTACAACACAGCACCGCCAAAGTAAGAACGGTGCTCATGAGGCAGCCTCGTCATCATCCCTCCAACACCACGCACAGTCCCTACCCCCAGCATCCACTCTCTGCTCGACACAATCCACCCCACCACAAGCCGCAGACACCGACACTCCCACACGCACTGCCACATCACCATCAGCTCCAAAACAAGGAAGATGCGCATGAAGGTTCCGTTTGATGTGTCGGAGTTGATGTAGAAAAAAGGCAGACCATCGATGAGAGCTGTCTCCATAAATCGAAACTTCAGCATGTGCAAATATAATCAGGATTTCACTGCTGCCTCCCAGCGCCACGGACCCATGTCGGATTCGAACTTCGGTCGACTCCCTGCGTGGAGTTTGCCCATTCTCCCCGTGTCTGCGTGGATTTCGTCCGACGGATCCGCTTTCCTCCCACAGACCAAAAGTGTGCAGGTCCGGTGTTCTGGCCATGCTAAATTGCCCATTGTTTTCAGGGATGTGTAGTTTCGGTGCATTTGTTCGGGGTAAATGCATAGTCATGCGGTAAGGGTTTGGCTGCCTGGGGGATGCTCTTGGGAGAGTCGGTCGCCTGTTTCCACAGTCGAGGGATTCTATGCTAATTTCTGATTTCGCAAATTTGGAGGATCTGAAAGAGATCAATTCAAACAGAAGTCACGCGTTTGGGAGAAGAAACACGCGAGTTTGGCAGCACCTGCGACAGTTCGGAAATGCAGGCAAAACGGGCCTGTGCTTGCTTCCGCCACCGCCAGAACGGGAGGGCCATTGAGTCTGATTTGCTCGCACCGCCTTCTCTGTTGTTCCGTGGCAGTGCAATTTAAAAGCGACCCGCCCGAGCAGGGACTTGAACCCTGGACCCTCAGATTAAAAGTCTGATGCTCTACCGACTGAGCTACCGGGCTCCTGGCCGGCTCCGGCCTGAGCCGGGTAAAGACGTTCACGCTTCACACTGTCGCGCAGCCATTCTGACACAATCCACACAATTCAGTGGGAAAGACTGGCAGCCCGGCTGTGCAGGGCGATTCCAAGCCGCCATCTCTCTTCATCACCCCCACTCCATTGTCGCACCGTCCTCTCTCTACTGTAACAACCCTCCTCAACACACACCTCTGGCACCGTCCAAGCCATCAGCAAGCTTACAACACAGCACCGCCAAAGTAAGAACGGTGCTCATGAGGCAGCCTCGTCATCATCCCTCCAACACCACGCACAGTCCCTACCCCCAGCATCCACTCTCTGCTCGACACAATCCACCCCACCACAAGCCGCAGACACCGACACTCCCACACGCACTGCCACATCACCATCAGCTCCAAAACAAGGAAGATGCGCATGAAGGTTCCGTTTGATGTGTCGGAGTTGATGTAGAAAAAAGGCAGACCATCGATGAGAGCTGTCTCCATAAATCGAAACTTCAGCATGTGCAAATATAATCAGGATTTCACTGCTGCCTCCCAGCGCCACGGACCCATGTCGGATTCGAACTTCGGTCGACTCCCTGCGTGGAGTTTGCCCATTCTCCCCGTGTCTGCGTGGATTTCGTCCGACGGATCCGCTTTCCTCCCACAGACCAAAAGTGTGCAGGTCCGGTGTTCTGGCCATGCTAAATTGCCCATTGTTTTCAGGGATGTGTAGTTTCGGTGCATTTGTTCGGGGTAAATGCATAGTCATGCGGTAAGGGTTTGGCTGCCTGGGGGATGCTCTTGGGAGAGTCGGTCGCCTGTTTCCACAGTCGAGGGATTCTATGCTAATTTCTGATTTCGCAAATTTGGAGGATCTGAAAGAGATCAATTCAAACAGAAGTCACGCGTTGCGGGAGAAACACCGCGAGTTTGGGCAGCACCTGCGACAGTTCGGAAATGCAGGCAAAACGGGCCTGTGCTTGCTTCCGCCACCGCCAGAACGGGAGGGCCATTGAGTCTGATTTGCTCGCACCGCCTTCTCTGTTGTTCCGTGGCAGTGCAATTTAAAAGCGACCCGCCCGAGCAGGGACTTGAACCCTGGACCCTCAGATTAAAAGTCTGATGCTCTACCGACTGAGCTACCCGGGCTCCTGGCCGGCTCCGGCCTGAGGCGGGTAAGACGTTCACGCTTCACACTGTCGCGCAGCCATTCTGACACAATCCACACAATTCAGTAGTGGGAAAGACTGGCAGCCCCGGCTGTGCAGGGCCGATTCCAAGCCGCCATCTCTCTTCATCACCCCCACTCCATTGTCGCACCGTCCTCTCTCTACTGTAACAACCCTCCTCAAACACACACCTCTGGCACCGTCCAAGCCATCAGCAAGCTTACAACACAGCACCGCCAAAGTAAGAACGGTGCTCATGAGGCAGCCTCGTCATCATCCCTCCAACACCACGCACAGTCCCTACCCCCAGCATCCACTCTCTGCTCGACACAATCCACCCCACCACAAGCCGCAGACACCGACACTCCCACACGCACTGCCACATCACCATCAGCTCCAAAACAAGGAAGATGCGCATGAAGGTTCCGTTTGATGTGTCGGAGTTGATGTAGAAAAAAGGCAGACCATCGATGAGAGCTGTCTCCATAAATCGAAACTTCAGCATGTGCAAATATAATCAGGATTTCACTGCTGCCTCCCAGCGCCACGGACCCATGTCGGATTCGAACTTCGGTCGACTCCCTGCGTGGAGTTTGCCCATTCTCCCCGTGTCTGCGTGGATTTCGTCCGACGGATCCGCTTTCCTCCCACAGACCAAAAGTGTGCAGGTCCGGTGTTCTGGCCATGCTAAATTGCCCATTGTTTTCAGGGATGTGTAGTTTCGGTGCATTTGTTCGGGGTAAATGCATAGTCATGCGGTTAAGGGTTTGGCTGCCTGGGGATGCTCTTGGGAGAGTCGGTCGCCTGTTTCCACAGTCGAGGGATTCTATGCTAATTTCTGATTTCGCAAATTTGGAGGATCTGAAAGAGATCAATTCAAACAGAAGTCACGCGTTGCGGGAGAAACACCGCGAGTTTGGCAGCACCTGCGACAGTTCGGAAATGCAGGCAAAACGGGCCTGTGCTTGCTTCCGCCACCGCCAGAACGGGAGGGCATTGAGTCTGATTTGCTCGCACCGCCTTCTCTGTTGTTCCGTGGCAGTGCAATTTAAAAGCGACCCGCCCGAGCAGGGACTTGAACCCTGGACCCTCAGATTAAAAGTCTGATGCTCTACCGACTGAGCTACCCGGGCTCCTGGCCGGCTCCGGCCTGAGCCGGGTAAGACGTTCACGCTTCACACTGTCGCGCAGCCATTCTGACACAATCCACACAATTCAGTGGGAAAGACTGGCAGCCCCGGCTGTGCAGGGCCGATTCCAAGCCGCCATCTCTCTTCATCACCCCCACTCCATTGTCGCACCGTCCTCTCTCTACTGTAACAACCCTCCTCAACACACACCTCTGGCACCGTCCAAGCCATCAGCAAGCTTACAACACAGCACCGCCAAAGTAAGAACGGTGCTCATGAGGCAGCCTCGTCATCATCCCTCCAACACCACGCACAGTCCCTACCCCCAGCATCCACTCTCTGCTCGACACAATCCACCCCACCACAAGCCGCAGACACCGACACTCCCACACGCACTGCCACATCACCATCAGCTCCAAAACAAGGAAGATGCGCATGAAGGTTCCGTTTGATGTGTCGGAGTTGATGTAGAAAAAAGGCAGACCATCGATGAGAGCTGTCTCCATAAATCGAAACTTCAGCATGTGCAAATATAATCAGGATTTCACTGCTGCCTCCCAGCGCCACGGACCCATGTCGGATTCGAACTTCGGTCGACTCCCTGCGTGGAGTTTGCCCATTCTCCCCGTGTCTGCGTGGATTTCGTCCGACGGATCCGCTTTCCTCCCACAGACCAAAAGTGTGCAGCTCGGTGTTCTGGCCATGCTAAATTGCCCATTGTTTTCAGGGATGTGTAGTTTCGGTGCATTTGTTCGGGGTAAATGCATAGTCATGCGGTAAGGGTTTGGCTGCCTGGGGGATGCTCTTGGGAGAGTCGGTCGCCTGTTTCCACAGTCGAGGGATTCTATGCTAATTTCTGATTTCGCAAATTTGGAGGATCTGAAAGAGATCAATTCAAACAGAAGTCACGCGTTGCGGAGAAACACCGCGAGTTTGGCAGCACCTGCGACAGTTCGGAAATGCAGGCAAAACGGGCCTGTGCTTGCTTCCGCCACCGCCAGAACGGGAGGGCCATTGAGTCTGATTTGCTCGCACCGCCTTCTCTGTTGTTCCGTGGCAGTGCAATTTAAAAGCGACCCGCCCGAGCAGGGACTTGAACCCTGGACCCTCAGATTAAAAGTCTGATGCTCTACCGACTGAGCTACCGGGCTCCTGGCCGGCTCCGGCCTGAGCCGGGTAAGACGTTCACGCTTCACACTGTCGCGCAGCCATTCTGACACAATCCACACAATTCAGTGGGAAAGACTGGCAGCCCCGGCTGTGCAGGGCCGATTCCAAGCCGCCATCTCTCTTCATCACCCCCACTCCATTGTCGCACCGTCCTCTCTCTACTGTAACAACCCTCCTCAACACACACCTCTGGCACCGTCCAAGCCATCAGCAAGCTTACAACACAGCACCGCCAAAGTAAGAACGGTGCTCATGAGGCAGCCTCGTCATCATCCCTCCAACACCACGCACAGTCCCTACCCCCAGCATCCACTCTCTGCTCGACACAATCCACCCCACCACAAGCCGCAGACACCGACACTCCCACACGCACTGCCACATCACCATCAGCTCCAAAACAAGGAAGATGCGCATGAAGGTTCCGTTTGATGTGTCGGAGTTGATGTAGAAAAAAGGCAGACCATCGATGAGAGCTGTCTCCATAAATCGAAACTTCAGCATGTGCAAATATAATCAGGATTTCACTGCTGCCTCCCAGCGCCACGGACCCATGTCGGATTCGAACTTCGGTCGACTCCCTGCGTGGAGTTTGCCCATTCTCCCCGTGTCTGCGTGGATTTCGTCCGACGGATCCGCTTTCCTCCCACAGACCAAAAGTGTGCAGGTCCGGTGTTCTGGCCATGCTAAATTGCCCATTGTTTTCAGGGATGTGTAGTTTCGGTGCATTTGTTCGGGGTAAATGCATAGTCATGCGGTAAGGGTTTGGCTGCCTGGGGGATGCTCTTGGGAGAGTCGGTCGCCTGTTTCCACAGTCGAGGGATTCTATGCTAATTTCTGATTTCGCAAATTTGGAGGATCTGAAAGAGATCAATTCAAACAGAAGTCACGCGTTGCGGGAGAAACACCGCGAGTTTGGCAGCACCTGCGACAGTTCGGAAATGCAGGCAAAACGGGCCTGTGCTTGCTTCCGCCACCGCCAGAACGGGAGGGCCATTGAGTCTGATTTGCTCGCACCGCCTTCTCTGTTGTTCCGTGGCAGTGCAATTTAAAAGCGACCCGCCCGAGCAGGGACTTGAACCTGGACCCTC
The DNA here is from genome assembly GCF_020745735.1 of Hemiscyllium ocellatum. NCBI lineage: Eukaryota > Metazoa > Chordata > Chondrichthyes > Orectolobiformes > Hemiscylliidae > Hemiscyllium > Hemiscyllium ocellatum. The sequence continues at coordinate 42,750,204 of NC_083428.1, forward strand.
AGATTAAAAGTCTGATGCTCTACCGACTGAGCTACCCGGGCTCCTGGCCGGCTCCGGCCTGAGCGGGTAAGACGTTCACGCTTCACACTGTCGCGCAGCCATTCTGACACAATCCACACAATTCAGTGGGAAAGACTGGCAGCCCCGGCTGTGCAGGGCCGATTCCAAGCCGCCATCTCTCTCTTCATCACCCCACTCCATTGTCGCACCGTCCTCTCTCTACTGTAACAACCCTCCTCAACACACACCTCTGGCACCGTCCAAGCCATCAGCAAGCTTACAACACAGCACCGCCAAAGTAAGAACGGTGCTCATGAGGCAGCCTCGTCATCATCCCTCCAACACCACGCACAGTCCCTACCCCCAGCATCCACTCTCTGCTCGACACAATCCACCCACCACAAGCCGCAGACACCGACACTCCCACACGCACTGCCACATCACCATCAGCTCCAAAACAAGGAAGATGCGCATGAAGGTTCCGTTTGATGTGTCGGAGTTGATGTAGAAAAAAGGCAGACCATCGATGAGAGCTGTCTCCATAAATCGAAACTTCAGCATGTGCAAATATAATCAGGATTTCACTGCTGCCTCCCAGCGCCACGGACCCATGTCGGATTCGAACTTCGGTCGACTCCCTGCGTGGAGTTTGCCCATTCTCCCGTGTCTGCGTGGATTTCGTCCGACGGATCCGCTTTCCTCCCACAGACCAAAAGTGTGCAGGTCCGGTGTTCTGGCCATGCTAAATTGCCCATTGTTTTCAGGGATGTGTAGTTTCGGTGCATTTGTTCGGGGTAAATGCATAGTCATGCGGTAAGGGTTTGGCTGCCTGGGGGATGCTCTTGGGAGAGTCGGTCGCCTGTTTCCACAGTCGAGGGATTCTATGCTAATTTCTGATTTCGCAAATTTGGAGGATCTGAAAGAGATCAATTCAAACAGAAGTCACGCGTTGCGGGAGAAACACCGCGAGTTTGGCAGCACCTGCGACAGTTCGGAAATGCAGGCAAAACGGGCCTGTGCTTGCTTCCGCCACCGCCAGAACGGGAGGCCATTGAGTCTGATTTGCTCGCACCGCCTTCTCTGTTGTTCCGTGGCAGTGCAATTTAAAAGCGACCCGCCCGAGCAGGGACTTGAACCCTGGACCCTCAGATTAAAAGTCTGATGCTCTACCGACTGAGCTACCGGGCTCCTGGCCGGCTCCGGCCTGAGCCGGGTAAGACGTTCACGCTTCACACTGTCGCGCAGCCATTCTGACACAATCCACACAATTCAGTGGGAAAGACTGGCAGCCCCGGCTGTGCAGGGCCGATTCCAAGCCGCCATCTCTCTTCATCACCCCACTCCATTGTCGCACCGTCCTCTCTCTACTGTAACAACCCTCCTCAACACACACCTCTGGCACGTCCAAGCCATCAGCAAGCTTACAACACAGCACCGCCAAAGTAAGAACGGTGCTCATGAGGCAGCCTCGTCATCATCCCTCAAACACCACGCACAGTCCCTACCCCCAGCATCCACTCTCTGCTCGACACAATCCACCCCACCACAAGCCGCAGACACCGACACTCCCACACGCACTGCCACATCACCATCAGCTCCAAAACAAGGAAGATGCGCATGAAGGTTCCGTTTGATGTGTCGGAGTTGATGTAGAAAAAGGCAGACCATCGATGAGAGCTGTCTCCATAAATCGAAACTTCAGCATGTGCAAATATAATCAGGATTTCACTGCTGCCTCCCAGCGCCACGGACCCATGTCGGATTCGAACTTCGGTCGACTCCCTGCGTGGAGTTTGCCCATTCTCCCCGTGTCTGCGTGGATTTCGTCCGACGGATCCGCTTTCCTCCCACAGACCAAAAGTGTGCAGCTCCGGTGTTCTGGCCATGCTAAATTGCCCATTGTTTTCAGGGATGTGTAGTTTCGGTGCATTTGTTCGGGGTAAATGCATAGTCATGCGGTTAAGGTTTGGCTGCCTGGGGGTGCTCTTGGGAGAGTCGGTCGCCTGTTTCCACAGTCGAGGGATTCTATGCTAATTTCTGATTTCGCAAATTTGGAGGATCTGAAAGAGATCAATTCAAACAGAAGTCACGCGTTGCGGGAGAAACACCGCGAGTTTGGCAGCACCTGCGACAGTTCGGAAATGCAGGCAAAACGGGCCTGTGCTTGCTTCCGCCACCGCCAGAACGGGAGGGCCATTGAGTCTGATTTGCTCGCACCGCCTTCTCTGTTGTTCCGTGGCAGTGCAATTTAAAAGCGACCCGCCCGAGCAGGGACTTGAACCCTGGACCCTCAGATTAAAAGTCTGATGTCTACCGACTGAGCTACCCGGGCTCCTGGCCGGCTCCGGCTGAGCCGGGTAAGACGTTCACGCTTCACACTGTCGCGCAGCCATTCTGACACAATCCACACAATTCAGTGGGAAAGACTGGCAGCCCCGCTGTGCAGGGCCGATTCCAAGCCGCCATCTCTCTTCATCACCCCCACCATTGTCGCACCGTCCTCTCTTACTGTAACAACCCTCCTCAACACACACCTCTGGCACCGTCCAAGCCATCAGCAAGCTTACAACACAGCACCGCAAAGTAAGAACGGTGCTCATGAGGCAGCCTCGTCATCATCCCTCCAACACCACGCACAGTCCCTACCCCCAGCATCCACTCTCTGCTCGACACAATCCACCCCACCACAAGCCGCAGACACCGACACTCCCACACGCACTGCCACATCACCATCAGCTCCAAAACAAGGAAGATGCGCATGAAGGTTCCGTTTGATGTGTCGGAGTTGATGTAGAAAAAAGGCAGACCATCGATGAGAGCTGTCTCCATAAATCGAAACTTCAGCATGTGCAAATATAATCAGGATTTCACTGCTGCCTCCCAGCGCCACGGACCCATGTCGGATTCGAACTTCGGTCGACTCCCTGCGTGGAGTTTGCCCATTCTCCCGTGTCTGCGTGGATTTCGTCCGACGGATCCGCTTTCCTCCCACAGACCAAAAGTGTGCAGGTCCGGTGTTCTGGCCATGCTAAATTGCCCATTGTTTTCAGGGATGTGTAGTTTCGGTGCATTTGTTCGGGGTAAATGCATAGTCATGCGGTAAGGGTTTGGCTGCCTGGGGGATTGCTCTTGGAGAGTCGGTCGCCTGTTTCCACAGTCGAGGGATTCTATGCTAATTTCTGATTTCGCAAATTTGGAGGATCTGAAAGAGATCAATTCAAACAGAAGTCACGCGTTGCGGGGAGAAACACCGCGAGTTTGGCAGCACCTGCGACAGTTCGGAAATGCAGGCAAAACGGGCCTGTGCTTGCTTCCGCCACCGCCAGAACGGGAGGGCCATTGAGTCTGATTTGCTCGCACCGCCTTCTCTGTTGTTCCGTGGCAGTGCAATTTAAAAGCGACCCGCCCGAGCAGGGACTTGAACCCTGGACCCTCAGATTAAAAGTCTGATGCTCTACCGACTGCGCTACCCGGGCGCCTGGCCGGCTCCGGCCTGAGCCGGGTAAGACGTTCACGCTTCACACTGTCGCGCAGCCATTCTGACACAATCCACACAATTCAGTGGGAAAGACTGGCAGCCCCGGCTGTGCAGGGCCGATCCAAGCCGCCATCTCTCTTCATCACCCCCACTCCATTGTCGCACCGTCCTCTCTCTCTGTAACAACCCTCCTCAACACACACTCTGGCACCGTCCAAGCCATCAGCAAGTTACAACACAGCACCGCCAAAGTAAGAACGGTGTCATGAGGGCAGCCTCGATATCATCCTCCAACACCACGCACAGTCCCTACCCCAGCATCCACTCTCTGCTCGACACAATCCACCCCACCACAAGCCGCAGACACCGACACTCCCACACGCACTGCACATCACATCAGCTCCAAAACAAGGAAGATGCGCATGAAGGTTCAGTTTGATGTGTCGGAGTTGATGTAGAAAAAAGGCAGACCATCGATGAGAGCTGTCTCCATAAATCGAAACTTCAGCATGTGCAAATATAATCAGGATTTCACTGCTGCCTCCCAGCGCCACGGACCCATGTCGGATTCGAACTTCGGTCGACTCCCTGCGTGGAGTTTGCCCATTCTCCCCGTGTCTGCGTGGATTTCGTCCGACGGATCCGCTTTCCTCCCACAGACCAAAGTGTGCAGGTCCGGTGTTCTGGCCATGCTAAATTGCCCATTGTTTTCAGGGATGTGTAGTTTCGGTGCATTTGTTCGGGGTAAATGCATAGTCATGCGGTAAGGGTTGGCTGCAGGGGGGATGCTCTTGGGAGAGTCGGTCGGCTGTTTCACAGTCGAGGGATTCTATGCTAATTTCTGATTTCGCAAATTTGGAGGATCTGAAAGAGATCAATTCAAACAGAAGTCACGCGTTGCGGGAGAAACACCGCGAGTTTGGCAGCACTGCGGACAGTTCGGAAATGCAGGCAAAACGGGCCTGTGCTTGCTTCCGCCACCGCCAGAACGGGAGGGCCATTGAGTCTGATTTGCTCGCACCGCTTCTCTGTTGTTCCGTGGCAGTGCAATTTAAAAGCGACCCGCCCGAGCAGGGACTTGAACC